>NW_006921670.1:6929534-6932393 GCF_000298275.1 Orycteropus afer afer
AGGAGGTCAGAATATGTGGCCTCCATGCCGTTTTTGCACTAGGTAACCAGAACACTTGGCAGTCTCCACACGGCATCCACCTTTCTCCCAGTTGTGTTTGCTCCTCCCTGTGTCTACTCTGCACTTTTTTCATCTTGAAAGTCATTCATCAGGGTTAAGACACCCCTACCCGTGTGGCTTCACTAACCAAGATAACTCGCTTCCCAGATGGGGTCACATCCACAGGTGTAGGGGTTAGGACACCAGCACACATTCTTGGGGGACACAATTCAGCCCATAGCCAGCATATTCCTGGCGTTCCTGAGGAGCAGATGGGAGGCCAGTGGCTGGAGACACGGACTGGGGAGGAGAGGAAGCTTGAGAGTTGACACTTGTAACCATGGAAACCCTGGCCAAGGTATGTCCAGGAGGGGCTGAGCTGAGACCTGTTCTGAGTGTTGGCTCTAGGCTGGCCTGGTCCCGGGCCCTGGGGACCCAAGCATCCTCAGTGCCACCCCTGCTTCAGGGAGTTATCAGAGGCAGATAAAGCTCCAAACGGAACAAGTGAAGCCGGCTGGTGAGTGGAGGTGGAGGTGCACACAGTCATCCTGGGCAGCCCACGCTACCCTCCCTGGGACACGAACACATATTGTGTGAGTACATCTCTATGAGATACACACACTGGAGACAGAACTCAGATGAGTGGTGCCTTGGGGAGGGGGAGATGGAAAGAGATGAAAGAAACCCAACCCAACCCACTGCCATCAAGTTGATTCGGACTCATAGCAACCCCCACGGGGTTTCCAAGCCTGTAAAGCTATATGTAAGTAGCTTGCCTCATCTTCCTCCTGTGGGGCAGATGGTGAGTTTGAACCGTTGACCTTCTGGTTAGCAGCATGATTACCCCAGTGTAAAATAAGCAAAACTCCATCACTCAAGATTTGTACATCTTATAGTATGTACATTATACCTCAACACAAAAAAAACTCACACTCGCCCCCACTGCCCTCCAATGGGTACAGAGGACCCTGACACGCACCTCTGCAGGCCCCAAGACAGTCTCACAGCAGGCAGGGGGGTATCTGTGGGGTGGGGGACCCAAGGTCCTGGAGCCACCCTGCCCAGAACCGTTTCCTCTTGCCAGTCCTCAGGTGTCTGGGAATGGCCTCCCCAGGACGGTGGCTCCTTGAAGCCCCATCTCTGTCCTGCGGTGTCAGCTGGTGGCTCGGGCCTCCTGGGGCACCCTGTCCTCCTGTTGTTTGTGGCACATTCACTGGGTGCTGGCATTTGGCAGACACTATGTCTATGTGGTACTTAAGGTTGTGTGTCAATTTGGCTAGGCCTGGTTTTGAGTGGCTGGACAGCTGCATGTAGTTAGTTATTCCCCATGCTGAGACTGGTAATCAACTCCATGGTGGAATCTACTGGAACAGCTGAGTAGCTTTCTTAGGGAATGTGGTCTGCTCCCAGTATATAAGGAGAAGCTTTAGGAATGGTCTGTAGCTTTTTGGTACGCTTGAATCCTGCGTGTAGTCAAGTCATTGTTCAACAGCCTGCCATGTTGTCTGCCAATTTTGGGACTCCTAATGGATTTGAATTAATGGCTTGCCATGTGGTTTGCTAATATCAGGACTGTACCTTTTTACTTGTCGACCTTGGGCTTGTTAGCCTCACAGCCAGCAGCTACCCAAATGAAGAAAATCCTCCAGCTTCACTGGGCTGGGAGAAAGAGGCAGAGCTGAAGCCCCAGGTCGAGGGACTTTCACCCAGGCCCTAGAGCCTGGCTCTTTGAACTTGGACTTCTAGCCTCCTGAACTGTAAGAGAATAAACTCCTGTTTGTTCAAACCATCTACCAGTGGTATTTTCTATTAGAGCAACACGAAGTACCAAAACAGTCTGTAATGCAAGTAGAGGACCCAGGCTTAGGATTGGGCTCCTCCCTATACCCCTTGGTTCTAAATTCCAGCTCAGTCACCAAGGAGCTGCATGACCTGGAAGGAAGAGTAAGGGTGTCCATCTCTGAGCTGTAGCTGCCTCGTCCCAAAACAGGCTCTCAGCACCCACTCACCCAGGAGGACTGAGTGATGTTGGGCCGTGCTTGGAGACCTTGCCTCCCTCAGGCCAGACCACTGAAAGCCAGGCTAGGGCTCTGCCATGGGCTTGTGGCTTCTTGTTGTGTGAAAACAATGCATTGAAACGGTCTGGCAGTCAGTGAAAGCGCTGCAACCACGTGTCCACACCCTCAGGCTCCCTTGTGCACTCTGTGAGTCTACCAGGCACTGCTTCTGGGTCCTCATCCACTCGCCAGGGACCCCACGTCTCCCGACCCTCAAACTGCAACTCTCCAAAGCTTCCCCATTGCCTGAGCCAGGGTCCGCTCTGCGCTCAACCCACCAGGCTTGCATCCCGGTGGCCTGCTGGGTGGCTCCCACCCCTCCCTGCGCCCCTCAACTCTGTCCTGTCATCTGCTGTACCACGTGCCCAGTCTGAGAGATCCAGAAGAGAAGGCTGGTTGCTAGGGCAACGGAGGATAAAGCCCTTGCTCTGCTAGGCTCCTGATTGGCCGAGACAGGTCCCGCCTCCTGCCATCCTGAGGGTGGGGGACAGGGGAAGGGTCTACAAGGATAAGGAGCAGTGTTAGGGCGCTGAGCCTGCCCAGGACTGCCCCCTTCTGGCCTAGTCAGAGCCCCTCCTGTGGAGCGCGCTGGCCTCGCCCTGGCTCTGCCTCCAGCCCCCAGGGCGGCCACAGATGGCAGTTTCTCTGGGGACAGCAGCTGCGACTGAGTCCACGGGCCAATGCTGAGCTGCTCAGGCCGAGGGGGTGTGCTCCGTGCTGAGGTTCCGGAACAGGCGTCTGCAGGGCATAAGGTGGGTCTGCG
>NW_006921670.1:6932513-6959546 GCF_000298275.1 Orycteropus afer afer
AGAGGGGCCCTGAAGCCCTCACACTGCTTTAGACAGCTCCTTGGCGGAAATGGGGCTGGACAGACAATTCCTTATAGATCATCTGATGGCCACCCCACTCCCTTGCATGGTGCACTGGGGACCCTGATGCCCAGAGAGGGTGAGGAGCGGCCCGAGGTCACACAGAAGCCTGAGTGCTTTGGCTTCTCCACCTGGTCCAGCACCCCTCCCCACCGAGAAGCCGGGCAAGGTCTGGGGGGGCGGCCATAGTCAGCCCCAGGAGGCCTGGGAGTTGACTCATAGGGCTGAGAGGTTTGGGGGACCCTAAACTCTGCTCTGAAGATCCACAACCTTGAAGCTGAAATGATCGTGCTTCACCTGAGCCCCCATCCTCATAGCTAAGCCGAAAGGTGGCTGGCTCCTGGCTGGGGCCAGGGGTGGGGCTGTGAATCACTTTGGCCTCAGTCAGGCGGGCTGACGCAGCCTCCCTGCCTGGGGCCTGGCAATTCGGACCTCTCTCTCTGGCCCTCCAGAAAGGCGGGTGGTTGGAAGGTGCCGGGTCCTGGCGCTGCCCCGCCCCAGCTGCTGGAGCCCTGACTGGGCGATCAGTGCACACACCATCTGACTCCTCCCTCGGTCGGGCACCTTCAGACTTGTCTGGACTTGAAGCAGCCAATGGAGACCTGGGGACAGGGAGGGGCTTGGGGCAGGATGCAGGGCCTCTTCTTCCCCGGGGTCACAGGTCGCCTCCACAGACCCACCTGGAGGTGACGGCCAGGAGGAGCTGCAGTTTGGAGGCAGAGGTCAGAAGAGTGGGGCTCCTCGTCAGCCTCCCTGAGGCCCCTCTGTTCATCCCCCTGCTTCCTCCCAGGTGGCCAAGTTGGGCCTCTGCTCACGTCACCCTGCTCAGGTGGCTTTCCCCACCCTGAGGACTCAGGTCTCAGGGCATAGCAGGGATTGGGGTCCAGCTCCACCACTTCCTGACTGGGTAACCCAGGGCAAGTTAGGGAGCCTACCCGAGCCACAGTTTCTGCATCTGTAAACGGGTATAGTGACATCTACATATAACCTGTTGTATGGCTTGTGAGAGCCCCTCTAACAGTGTTCTCCTTGTGGGGCAAGCAGAAGTGGGACACCTCACCTCAGGGAGGTTTTGAGAGTGCATTAAATGAACCCAGCTTTATTGCAGTCCTTGAGGAGATAATCTCTGATCTGGGTTTTGAAGTATGAATAGGAGTTTGCCAAATGAACAAGAATGCGAAGGACATTCTGGGTGAGGTAAAGACCTATGCAAAGGCAGGTGCCTGCAGGGGACTGACAAGCAGGGTGGGAGTTGAGGCTGGGAGGGTGGCAGGGGCCAGAGGGGGCGCCACTGGGCCATTCTGAGGCATCTGGACCCTTGGGCTCTGCGAAGCACCTCACAGGACTACCTTCCAATCCCCTGCTTTCTCCACCTCTGACTCACTGCAAATAAGAAGGTAGTGGTTGTTGGGTGTCTTCCGGCCGATTTCCAGTCATGGCGATCCCATGAGTGGAACCATCCCATAAGGTTTTCTAGACTGTAAGTAATCTTTACAGGAGCAGGTTGACATGTCTTTCTGCCTTGGAGGCCTGGGTGGGTTTGAACTGCCAACGCTTAGGTTAGCTGCCAAGCGCTTAATGGTTGCACCACCACAGCTCTTCAGAAATAGCAATGGCTAATATTTTATTGGGAGCTCTGGTAGCATAGCACCTAAGGCACTTGACTGGTAACCAGAAGGCTTGTGGTTCAAACCCACCAGCCACTCCTCAGAAGGAAGGCTGGGCAATCTACTTCCGTAGTGATACTGCCTCGGAAACCCAAAGAGGGGTTGCTATGAGTTGGGGCCGACTCGACGGCGCATAACAACAACAATATTTTATTACTACCACTCATCTGTCAGTTTGTCGTACTGTGGTGGCTCACGTGTTGCTGTGAGGCTGGAGGCTGTGCCACCAGTTTTTCAAACACCTGCAGGGTCACACATGGTGGACAGGTTTCAGCAGAGCTGCGAGACTCAGACTGGGAAGACTTAGTATTTATTAAGTGCTTATTCTGTGCCAGGCACGGTGTTGCACGGCCCTTAGGCGTTGGCTTGTTACAAGTTCACGGTGACCCTGAATTGTCCATGTAGAAATTGTTGAGGGACGTTTTGTCATGTACATCATTGTTATCACTGTTGAAGGACAATTCAGGAGTGGGTTCAGTGTCGAGTCCCACTTTACAGGTAAAGAAACAGGCTCAGGGAAAGCAAACACATTCTGTCTCACTCCGTATGTGCCAGGCATCGCTACTAAGCATTTTACATAAATTAACTCACAGCAGCCCTATGGCTTTGGCACTATCATCCCCATTTTACAGATGTGGAAAACTGACGCCCTGAGTATCTGGCCCAAGGTTTTTGGCTAGTAAGTAGTGGCAGCGAGACTCAACCCAGTCAGTCAGACAGTGCCCATGCTCTTAACCAGGAAAGGGTGGGAGACGGTGCAGACCCAGGGACGGCCAGTGTGTGCTCAAGGCTGGGCACCCACCATCTGTGGGAGGGGGGCTTGGCAAGTGGCAGCAGCTGTGAGGCCCAGCGGGGTGGATGGGGGGCAGGGAGACCAGAGGGGGTCTCTCCCAACCTGCCCTGTTGGGTGCTGTGCACAGCCAGGTGCCGGCATTGGTAACCTCAGGGAATCCTCACCAGCACCTGCCTGGAGGCTCTATTAGTCCCCTTTCCACAGGAGGAAGCTGAGGACCAGAGAGGTCAGGCAACTCGCCCAAGGACACACATGCTGCAGGGCTGAGCCAGAGAGCCGCGTGTCAGAGGCTGTACCTCTTCAAACGGTGAGTCAGAGCTGGGTGAGAGCCCGGGGCGGAGACGCTGTGTGTTTGGTCAGGAGGCCTGTGTCAATCAGACCTTTAC
Organism: Orycteropus afer afer; assembly: GCF_000298275.1. Classification (NCBI taxonomy): domain Eukaryota; kingdom Metazoa; phylum Chordata; class Mammalia; order Tubulidentata; family Orycteropodidae; genus Orycteropus; species Orycteropus afer. Next base: position 6,935,420 of record NW_006921670.1, read on the forward strand.
TGCCACCGTCCTGAACCCCAGTCTCCTCATCCAAACGGATGCTTGGGCTTCCTGGCTGGGGGCGGGGCACTCCTCCGATCCTCACGTCCGTGTATCTCACCAGCCCCGCCGCCATGCCGCACTTCCTGGATTGGTTCGTGCCGGTCTACCTGGTGGTCTCCGTCCTCATCCTCGTGGGCTTTGGCGCCTGCATCTATTACTTCGAACCGGGCCTGCAGGAGGCGCACAAGTGGCGAATGCAGCGCCCTCTGGTGGACGGCGACCTCCGCAAGACCCTGATGGTGCGAGACAACCTGGCCTTCGGGGGCCCAGAGGTCTGAGCTGGCCCTTCCCGTTCCTGCCGGCCTGGAGCCCTCCCGGAAGAGGGAAGACGCCCCCCTGGTCCTCCGGGCATCCCTCTGCAGCCCAACTTGGGGAGCCCGGCGTGTGCAGGGTCCAGGAGGGCCCTGGCTGTGGAGAGATGGGGCACCTGGTGCCTTGAGGTTCTGTCCGACATTATGACTGCGCAGGCCCAGGGCAGGCTCTGCGAGTCCATCCCACGCCCACCCTTGCCTTTGTGTTGTCTAGCGCTCCTGCCTGCCTCTGCCTGTCCTGAGGCCCTGGGCCTCCCATTTCCCCACAGTCCTGAGGCTCCCGGTTACACTCAACCGCCCACTCTCCCCAAAGGCACCGGAGTATTCTCTGCCCAACCCTGCAGTTCCTTGTGGCATGGCTTCCAAACTGGCCCCAAGGAAAAGGCCCTGTTTGGTGGCACCTCTGTTTGGTTCAGCCCCACCCCACTCCTCTGGGGTCAGGTTTAGAATTGGTGAGAGAGGTGTGGCTGGCCCAGTGTGAAGGGCAACCCACGATGGGAAGGCCAGGTGTGTGCGTACTCGCACCCAAGGGAACTGGGCAGGGCTAGGGAGTGAGGAGCTGTGTGGGAGACAGCTGGGGATCCCAGGAGCTCACGAGGTGGTGGGGGTGGGTGCTGTGAGCCAGCTCTGTGGGTGGTGCAGGGACCATCCACAGCAGTCTCCAACTCCTTTCCCTGCCGGACTTCCCTAACCCTTCCCCTGCCCCAAGGCTGAGGCCGTGGCCGGAGCCTCTGCTCCCCTTTCTGTACTGCATTTTCAGGGCAAGCCCACCCCCTCTGAGCCAGGGCCCCTCCAGGCCTCCCACCCACCCTGGGACTGTCCGGAAGCCTCTCTTGCCTCATTCTGGATGTATGGCAGCCTGCTTCGATCTCCTCTGGGGCTCCTATCCTAGCTTAACCACAATAATAAAGACTTCATGACACTCTTTGTAGTCGGTTTCCTTTCCTGACAGTGGGATAGTGCTCATCACCTCACTGGGTTCTCATAAAAACCAAGGTAGTTGTGGTGGTTCAGTTTGTGTGCCAGCTTGGCTGGGCCTGGTTGAGTGGCTGGGCAGCTGAATGTAGTATTGCCCATGATGAGCCTGGTGATCAGTTGCATGGTGGAGTCTACTGTGAGCAGCTGAGTAGCTGCCTTAGGGAAGTGGTCTGCTTCCTGTAGATAACTACAAGCTTTGGGGAACAGTCTCCAGCTTATGGCACGCTTGAACCCTGCATGGAGCCGCGTGGTGGTGTCCAGCAGCCTGCCATACTCTGCCAACCTTGGGACTTACAATGGACTTGAATGAATGGCCTGCTGTGTGGTTTGGTAACATCGGAACTGGGCCTTTTTACTTGTCAACCTTGGGCTCGTCAGCCTCAGCAACTCATAACTGCCTGAGTGAAGAAAAGCTTCAGTGGGCCGGGAGCAGGAGGCAGAGCTGAAGCCCAAGGTTGAGTGGCTTTCTTTCACCCGGCCCCTAGAGCCTGGCATTTGGAACTCGGATTTAAAGCCTCCAAATTGTAAGAGAAAAAAAAACTCCTGTTGGTTAAGGCCATGCCATTTGTGGTACGTTCTTGTCAGAGCGGTACTAGGGAATCAGAATAGTAGTTCAGCATCCCTATTTCAGAGATGGGAACACTCACTTGCAGACAGGGTGGGGCAGGCTCTCAACTGGGCGCTGTTGGCATGTCGGACAGACCATCCCTTGTGTCCTGGGCACTGTCGTGTTCAGCAGCACCATTGCTCCCCATCTACTAAAAAAAAAACAACAACCAAACTCACTGCCGTTGAGTCGTTCCTAACTCACAGCGTCCCCTTTGGGTTTCCGAGGTGGTATCACTACAGAAGTAGACTCCCCAACCTTCCTTCCGAGGAGTGGCTGGTGGGTTTGAACCGCCAACACTGCTAAACCAGTGGTTTAGCAGTCAAATGCCTTCTGGTTAGCAGTCAAATGCCTTAGGCACTGTGCCAACTGAGCTCCTCTCTACCCACTAGAAGCCTCTAACCCCCCCCCCCATGTCCTGACAATCAGAAATGTCAATGGGAAGCCTTGGTTGGAGTAGGGGACCAGTGAGGATGTAAACTCAGACACAGAGACGCCAGACAACAGGGCCTTAAATGAAATCGAATGTTCTTTCTTCCTCCTGGTACGGTCCACAGGGAGGCTGTCCAGGGCTGGTTTAGTTAGCAGTGTTGTTCGGGGAGGGTATTCAGGGACCCCAGCTGTGTCTCCCTTGTAGCTCGCCATGCCTGGGATGTTGCCCTGGTTGGCACCATCCGAGACGGCTCATCTGGTCCTGAGCAGTGGGTGGAGGTGGAGGGCCTTGTCCCCTCCCTTAACTGACACTTCTCCGTACATCTCCTGGGCCAATACATAGTCACATGACCACTCCTAGCTGGAAGGGAGGCATGTGGCCATTTCAAATGCCCACCTCCTAGAAAGAGGGCCAGGCAGCTACCGTTCCGTGTTAGTGGGACTTGCCAGAGGCCACAAAGCCAAGGCCTGAGATTTGGACCAGATCTCCTGTTTCCACACCAGTGCTCACTCTTGCATGTGTCCATCTTGACAGTAAGGGAGGAGAAAGGGTATTTTCTTTCACCTTGAGGGGCTGGGCTGCTCTTCCACTGGCGCAAACCCAGCATTGCTTGAGCTGTTCTGCAGAGCCAGGGCTGGGGGAGGCAAGGGAGATGGCAGGGCCAACATCACTCTCAGGGTCACACCTGGCGCCTCCTTGAATGTTGCCTCCTGGGCTCCCCTCTTGCTTCACCCTAGGCCTGCCCTAGGGAGCTCTGGTGGCTCAGTGCCTAAGGCATTTGACTGCTAACCAGAAGGTTGGCAGTTCAAACCCACTGGCCACTCCGCAGAAGGAAGACGGAGCAATCTACTTACGGAAACATTTACCACCCAATGGGAGTCTCTATGAGTCGGAATTGACTTGATGGCAGTGAGTTTGGTTTTGGTTTGTTTGTTTGACACCTGCCCCGCTGTTGGGGTCTTACAACCCTACCCTCTCGCTCAGAAGACTGTTGGAGATTTTTCTTTTAACTTGTTATTGTGATTTAGATGAAAGTTTACAGAACAAATTGGTCCTCCATTCAACAATTCACACACATTGTTTCGGGAGATTGACTGCGATCTCCGCAACCTGTGCCCATTTCCGCTTGTCCTTCTTTCCTATCCCTTCCTGCCTTCTGTGCTTTGTCCCTGGGCAAAAGCTGCCCTTTTCATCTCATATGGTGTTTGTTCCAAGGAGTGTGTACCTCCCTGGTGTCATTGTGCACCTTATAGGTGTTTAGCTAGCGTTTGGCTGAAGGATAATGAAGGCTCATAGTCTCTATCAGACAGCCAGCTTGGTCTGTTCAAGATTTCCCCACACTCCTTTCCTGCACCGGGTGGCTGCTGGCCAGGAATCGCCTTCCCCTAATCTCCTAGGCCTCTTCCAGGTACAAGGTGATGGAAACCAAATTGAAAATCCATCCTGATTCACAGCGCCCCTAGAGGACAGAGCAGAACTTCCACATGGGGTTTCCAAGACTGTAAATCTTTGTAGAAACAGACCACCATGTCTTTCCCTGCTGTGCAATGACTGGCGCAGGGACTCCCATTCCATCTCGACTATAGAGACGGAGCATAAGGCTCAGAGACCGAAAGGATTAGCCCAAGCCTTTAGCTCTCAAACTGGGATCTTTTCTCTTTGTCTCCTCAGAGCCTAGTGCACAAATGTTTATTTATACCCGCTCTGCGCTTAAGGACCCGAGAAGGTTTCTGCTGAAGGATATGGGGGTGAGAAAGAAACATGCAAACGTTTACTCCTAATCTAATGCTGTTACTCTTACTTGTCTCTGAGCTTTCTGGCAGCTAGAGGAAAGGGGAAACAAAGGGCACACCATTCTCGTTACGTTATGTAAGCGAGAGACTGATTATCACCAGAGACAACTTCTCTGGTTCTCATACTGAAAACACACCCCTCAGCTAGGACGTTGAGAGCAATACAGCAAACTGTGCCCTTAGCAGGCTGTACAAGCAGGAAGGCTGGCCCAGGTGGCTGAGCCGACAAAACAGGCGAGTGCCTGTGGAGGCAGGATTTTCCTATATGCCAGGGCATCCCAGAGGACCCACCTGGGAGCGACTTGAGGTCAGGGCTGGCATACAGGAAATCCTGTAAGTCCATTCGTCTAAATTGCACGCCCTGGGGCAGGTTCTTTTAGTTCTGAGAAGTACAGCTGAACTCACCAAGTGCTTCTGTACGCCAGGCCTGAGAATCACAGATGATTAAAGGCCAGATGAATGTCCCCTGCCTGGCACTGTGCTTGGCCATGGCAGGTTCCCCAGAGAGGGCTGGTGACTTTCACGTCCCTCCTGTCCTGCCTGCCTCCCTTGGCCAATGTCAAAGGGCGGAGCTGGGGAGAAAGCTTTGTGGACATACCAAGCATTAGGTCACCAGCTTCGGGGCCTTCACAGAGGCTTGTCGGGCCCCTGCTCCACCTCAGCCTGGCATGTCAGCGCTAGTGCCGTGTGAAGGGCAGATTGGCTCGGGGAGTGAGTCGCGGGCATTAGTAAGCTGTGGAATTCTTGCCAGATGGGTGAGGGCAAGGGCAGAAAAGAAAAGAAAAGAAAAATCCCATTGCCATTAAGTCGATTCTGGCTCATAGCGCCCCTAGAGGACAGAGTGGAACTGTCACAGGGTGTCTAAGGCTGTCAATCATTACGGAAGCAAAGCCCAAACCAAACCCACTGCCAGTGGAGTCAATTCTGGTCACAGCGCCCCTAGAGGACAGAGTGGAACTGCCCACAGCGTTTTCTAGGCTGTCAGTCTTTACCCAAGCAAAGCCCAAACCACACACCACTCCCCTGGAAGAACACCTATCCCAGGGTGATGCACTCACCTACTCTAGGGAAATGCATCCCTTAGAGCAATCAGGACACCAGAAGGGCAGCATTCACATAGAGGGAAAGCTGGACAGGCAGGAATGCATAGTTAAGAAGGGCACGGGGAAGGTAGTCACAGGGATGGGAGGGGAGGAGAGTTTGTTAAGGTCGTGGATGGTAATGGGGCGTGGAATCAAATGTGCATGAACTGTTGAATGTAAAAGAAATTTGCTTTGCAAATTTACACCCAAAGTACAATAAAATTAAAAAGAAAAAACAAAACAAAACAAAACCCCAATGCCTTGGAGAGGATTCAGACTCACAGCGCCCCTAGAGGAACAGAGTAGAATTGTCCCACAGGGTTTCCAAGGCGTCAGTCTTTACAAAAGCAAAGCCCAAACCACACCCACTGCCATGGAGTCGATTCTGACTCACAGTGGCCCTAGAGGACAGAGTGGAATTGCCCCATAGGTTTCTAGGGCTATAATTTTTACACAGAGCTCTAGTGGCGTAGTGCCTAAGGCATCTGACTGCTAACCAGAAGACTGGAGGTTCAAACTCACCAGCCACTCCTCAGAAGGAGAAGTGGACAATCTACTTCCATAGTGATACCACCTTGGAAACCCAAGGAGGGGTCACTAGGAGTTGGGATCGACTAGATGGCAGTGTGTTTGTTATTTTTTTAAAATCTTTACTGAAGCTGACTGCCTCATCTTTCTACCCAGAGTGGCTGCTGGGTTGGAACCACCGACCTTTTGGTTAGCAGCCAAATGTTTTAAGCATTATGTCACCAGAGCTGCTCGGGTGGCTTTAGTGAACAGAAATTTATTGTCTCATAGTTTAGGAGGCTAGGGGACCAAATTCAGGGTCCTGGCTCTCTGTCCGCTCTGGGGAAAATCCTTGTCCCTTTTGGCTTCTCTTCCTCAGTTCCTTGGTGATCTCCACACATACCTGTTTTTCCCCATCTATGTTTGCTGGCTTCTGTGTCTAATCTCCGTTTCTGTCTCAGAAGTGATTGTTTTAAGACACACCCTACACTAACACAGTCTCATTATGTTAACAAAGAAAACCCTCTGCCCAAAGAACCCTTTGGTGATATATTTTTACTAGGTCTAGCCTCACTTCAAGGAGCTCTGATGATGTAGAGCCTAAGGCATCTGACTGCTAACTAGAAGGTTGGCGGTTCAAACCCACCAGCCACTGTACAGGAGGCAGACTGGGCAATCTACTTCTGTAAAGCTTTTCTGCCTCGGAAACCCAATGGGGGTCACTATTTGAGCCTGACTTCATGGTCCTTCTTTCACCTTTTAATTTGTAGGGTGGAAGGGATTCCTGGAGCCATAGGTTCCAGGTTTAAACCCCCTCCAAACCCCCCAAACTTACCTAGATAATAGTAAAAATTACCGGCAGCCTTGTTTAACAGAACAGATGCAAAAATTGCATATGAAAAATCATAGTAGCTGGGCTGCCATGCAAAAAGATATCCCATTATCACCAAATGGAATGTGTATCTGAATGCAAAGCAAGTATAACAAGCCATATACAAAGATGTCATTTTGGATCCTAACAAGAATTGGCTTCATAGATTTGTTCACTTACTCATTAATTTACTCTTAGCATCAGATCTGTTTTCCCTACATTTTATTTATTTTGTGGTTGAGAACACACACAGCAAAACGTGCACCAATCCAACGATTTCTCCAGGTATGGCTCAGTGGCGCTGATGACACATTCTTCAAGTTGTGCACCCATCCTCACCTTCCTTTTCTGAGTTCTTCCTTCCCCATGAATATAAACTCACTGCCCCCTAAGGTTCCTGTCTGATCTTATCTTTCCAGCTGCTACTGTCAATTTGATCCCATACAGATAGTTCTTAAAAGAGTGTAGTACTCAAGGCAGACTTTTTTTTTTTTTTTTTTTTTAACTAGTTCAGCTATTGTTCAGTTAGTTTTAAGAGGACTTTTGGGGATTTTTTGGTTTAAGTTTAAAGATGACCTCAGGGCAATAGTTTTGGGGTTCATCTACCCTCTATGGTTCTAGAAAGTCTGGAGTTGATGAGAATTTGAAATCCTGCTCTATATTTCCTCCCTTTTGATCAAGATTCTGTATGGAACCTTTGATCAGAATGTTCAGTAATGGTAGCCGGGTACCACCCAGTTCTTCTGGTCTCATGGTAGAGGTGGCAGCTGTTCATGGGGCAATTAGCCACACATCCGTTTCCTCCTCCTGTTTCTGACTCTCCTTCTCCCTCTGTTGCTCCAGGTGAATGGAGACAATGGTTGTGCCTTAGATGGCCGCTTGCAAGCTTTTAAGACCCCAGGCACTACACAACTAACAAGGAGGTAGAACAGAAACACTAAATACATTATTAGGCCAATTAACTGGGATGTCCCATAAAACCATGATCCTGAACCTCCAAACCAAGGAACCAAATCCCATCAGGTGTTTGGTTGTCCATAAGCAGCTTCAAAAACCCACTGCCATCAAGTCAATTCCAACTCATAGTGACCCTAAAAGACAGAGGAGAACTGACTCATACAGTTTCCAAATCTTTCTGGAAGCAGCTGCCTTATCTTTCTCTTGTAGAGTGGCTGCTGGGTTCAAACTGCCAACCTGTTTGGTTAGCAATGGATTGTTTTAACTGCCGAACCACCAGGGCTCCAAGCAGCCTCAGCAGCTAATTGTTTTGGTCATTATTGTGTATATCACACAAGTTTTTGCCAATTCAGCTTTTTACAGATGTGCAACTTATTGACAGCAATTAGAACAATCCTACCCTTAACCAAGGAGCTCTGGTAGCATAGTGGCTAAGACACTTGCCTGCTAACCAGAAGGCTGGTGGTTCAAACCCACCAGCCACTCCTCGGAAGGAAGGTTGGGCAATCCTACTTCCGTAGTGATACTGCCTCGGAAACCCAAGGAGGGGTCGCTATGAGTCGGGGCCGACTCGACGGCACATAACAACAACAACAACAACAACCCTTAACCAATGCGATTTTTCCAACACCATTAATCCTTTTTTCCTCTTCCCTCCTGCCCTGGTAACCACTAATAAACTTTGATCTCTATACAGTTGCCTTTTCAGATAAGTGAGGTCATACAATATTTGTCCTTCTGTGACTGACTGATTTCATTCAATATAATGTCTTCCAGGCCCACCCATACTGTAGCATGTATCCAGACTTCATTTCTCTTCCTGCCTGAATAGCTTTCCATTGTACGTATATACCGCATTTTGTTTATCCATTCATCCTCTGATGGGCGTTTAAGCTGCTTCCACCCTTTGGCTACTGTGTGTAGTGTTGCAGTGAACATTGGTGTACAAGGCTCTGCATTGGATTGGAATTGCTGAGTCATCTAGTAATTCTCTTTTTAGTTTTTTGAGGAATTGGCACACTGTTTGTTCTGGTTACCGAGTGCTTCTCTGACAAGAAATATACCACAAATGGGATGGCCTTAACAAACAGGAGTTTATTCTTACAATTTGGAGGCTTTCAGTCCAAGTTCAGAGTGCCAGGCTCTAGGGGCTGGGTGAAAGCCCCTCCACCTTGGGGTTCAGCTCTGCCTCCTGCTCCTGGCCCACTGGAGCTAGAGGTGCTTCTTCACTCAGACAGCTGTTGGCTGCTAAGGCTAAGAAGCCCCAAAGTTGACAAGTAAAAAGGTACAGTCCTGATATTACCAAACCACAGAGCAAGCCATTAACTTAAGTTCCTTGTAAGTCCCATGATCAGCAGAGCATAGCAGGCTGCTGAGCAATGACACGGCTACATGCAGGGTCCAAGCGTGCCATAGGCTAGAGACCATTCTCAAAGCTTCTCCTTATATACAGGAAGCAGCCCACATACCCAAAGGCAGCTACTCAGCTGCTTGTGGTAGATCCCACCATGGAGTTGATTGCCACTTTCATCGGGGGGAGTAACTACCACCAGCTGCCCAGCCACTCAACCAGGCCCAGCCAAGTGACACAAAAACATAACCACCACACTGTTTTCCACAATGGCTGTATCTTTTGAGAAAAAGTTTTAAAGTTTTGTGAGATCTCATTTATGTATTTTGTCTTTGCTGTTTGTGCTTTTGTGGTTATTTTAGCTAGTCCATTGTTGGAAGCTAGGCCTGACAGTGTTGCTATTGCATTTTCTTCTAAGAATTTTATGGTTTTCATTTGCACACTTAGGGCCTTAATCCATATTGAGTTCGTTTTTGTGTATGGTGTGGGGCATGGATCCTCTTTCATTTTTCTGCATGTAGAGATCCCGTTTTCCCAATACTACTTATTGAAGAGACCCTTCTTTCCCCATTGGATGGACTTAGCAACGTTGTCAAAAATTAGTTGACCATAGACGTGTGGGTTTACTTCTAGACTCTCCTTTCTATTTCACTGGTCTATGTGTTTATTGTTATACCAGTGCCAGGCTGTTCACTGTAGCTTTACAGTATGTTTTACAATCAGGAACTGTGAGTCCTCCTACGTTGTCCTTTTCTTTCAGCATTTGCTTTAGCAATTCAGGAGCTCTTGCCATTCCATGTAAAGATGAAGATGTTTCCATTTCTGTAAAGAAAGCTGTTGGGATTTTGATCAGGATTGTGTTGAATCTATAGGTCACTTTGGGTCATGCTGACATATTTACAATGTTGAGTCTTCCAACTCAAGAACGTGGAACATCTTTCATTTTACTTAAGTCTTCTTAATCTCTTTCCGCCATGTTTTATAATTTCCATTTTGCAAGCCCTTCATGTTCCTGGTTAGATTTATTCCTAGGTATCTTATTCTCTTAGATGCTACTGTAAATGGAATTGTTTCACTAATTTCCCTTTCAAATTTCTCATTGCTAGTGTACAGAAACTCAACTGATCTTTGCTTGTTGACCTTGTACTCTGCAATTCTGCTAAATTACTCTATCAGCTCTAGCAGTTTAGATGTCGTTCTTTTAAGCCATTGAGGTTTGGGGATTGTTTGTTACTGCCTCATGATTGAGCCTATTCGAACTGATGCAGATGCTGAATTCGGGTTGGACATGCTGAGTGGGAGGTGGCTAGGGGAGGCGGGTGCTGACCGGAGAGAGGAAGGTTGAGAGTTCTGTGGAAATATTTAAAGATTTGGAAGCCATTTGCAAATTGGTGAAACTAAAGGCCATGAGGGGAGCTCTGGTAGCATAATGGCTAAGACACTTGCCTGCTAACCAGACGGCTGGCGGTTCAAACCCACCAGCCACTCCTTGGAAGGAAGGTTGGGCAATCCTACTTCCGTAGTGATACTGCCTCGGAAACCCAAGGAGGGGTCGCTATGAGTCGGGGCCGACTCGACGGCACATAACAACAACAACAACAACAAAGGCCATGAGAGTCAATGAAATCATCCAGCCAAAATAAATAAATAAAAATAAATAATTGAGGTAAGAGTCATATGACGTAACAATAACCATTTTAACATGCATATTTCAGTGGCATTTAATACACAATGCTATACAACCACTAGGAGCTCTGGTAGCATAGTGCCTAAGGGACTTGACTGCTAACCAGAAGGCTGGCGGTTCAAACCCACCAGCCACTCCTCGGAAGGAAGGTTGGGCATTCCTACTTCCGTAGTGATACTGCCTCGGAAACCCAAGGAGGGGTCGCTATGAGTCAGGGCCGAGTCAATGGCAAATAATAACAACAACAATACAACCACTACCTCGATCTAATTCTCATCAACCTAAAAGGAAACCTTGTACCCATTAAGCAATCATTCCCATTGGCCCCATCTCCCCACTCCCTGGCACCCACCAATCTACTCAGTAAGGCTGAGACTCAGGGAGAAGACCTCATGATGCTGCCCACACAGTGACCACCTCCTCCAGGAAGCCATCCTTGACGTCCAACAGAAGCTCTTCCTACTGCAGCTCTAACACAGTGCTGTGAATTTGTCCACGTGTCTGTGGAGGAGGGCGGCAGCTCTTCTCATGTCCAGCCCACAGCCTGCCTGGCACTGGGCAGGCCTCCGTGAAAGCAGAGCTGATCTCTTTAGAAGTCTTGCCAGGGTCTGCCTGTCTAGAGATCAAGGTTTCAGAGGGGCTTCGAGGCTTCCCAGGGGGCAGTCTGTGAGCAGGTTTTTAAAATACTCTGGGAGCATTCCTTTCCCACCAGCTGGGAGCTGTCAGAATAGGAAAGGCGGGTGTGTCTGGGCTGGGCTCAGAGCAGGGTCAGGAGGAGGCGGGAATGTGCTGGGTCCCTGTGTAGGAAGAGCTACAATGTCCGGGATTCCGGCCCAGAGGGCGGCACAGACTACCCATTGTTCCGCCTCCGGGCTGAGCTGCAGGGCTGGGAAGGCCGGGCACAGGGTGGCTTACCCAATAAGCAAGGTAAACACAGGCTCACATGTGCTTGCTTGCTAATCTGGGTCCTCCCACCCTGTCAAGGATTGCAAATTTGAAAAGAGGCTTTGATGCTGCAGGAAGGTGCTGTGGGGTTGGGAGAGAGACAGAAATGCCAGCCATGCCTAGAAGCAGAATCTTTGATGTGGTGAAAAAAATAGAAAGTTGTTCAATACAGATCAGTAAGTAAGCACAAGTAAGGCCATGCTTACTGGGTGACCCAATACTGCTGATGCACCAGACCTGAGAGAAGGGTGGAGCCTGCAGTCTCCCCCCAAAGGCTGCCACACTCTCAGTCAACAGCCCTCTGGGGAACCCTGGGTGGACAGTGCCTCTGTGAGCTGGGAGGGCTCTGAACTCGGAGCCAGGAGGCCTGAGTGTCGGTCTCAGGGCTGCTACTGTCTCACTGGGCCCGCTTCTTTCTCTGTTTCTGCAGCTGTAAACAGCTGGAACTCATGTGGGCATCCAAGGAAGTCACGGAGGGTAGGTAAATTAGGAAACAAGAATTACAAGGCAACAGTTTCAATGGCTGACATGGGTTGAGGCCTTATTCCATGACTGATACTGCATTCGAAACCAAACCTAACTCACTACCATTGAGTCGATTCTGACTCATAGCGACCCTCCTTGGGTTTCCAAGGCTGTAGATCTTTACAGAAGCAGACTGCCTCATCTTTCTTCTGTGGAGTGGGTGGGTTCAAACCACTGACCTTTTGGTTAGCAGCCAAATGCCTTAACCCCTGCACCACCAAGGCTCCTTGACATTGCCCTAGCACTTCTCGCTGCGTTCTTACACCAACCATGCAAGTGGGTCCTTAGTGTTGGTCATCAAATATTTCTGGCTCTCCAGCTCTGCATTTCATAGGGTTCCACATCCATGCCTCCTTGTGATGGGTGGGGCCATGTGACTAGTTCTGGCCCATGAGTTGAGAGCAGAAATGAGTCCAGGCCAATGCGTTTGGGAGCTAGTGCACGATTCACTACTTTCTTCTTCCCTCTGCCACAGTGACAGTGATGTTCCAGGAGGTAGCTGTCTCCCAGCCTGGGTCCCAGAGCAAAGATGGCATGGAGCTGAGCCCCAGCTGACGCAAATCACAATGGGCAGGAGACATGACTGAGCAAAAAAAAAACCAAAAAACAAAAAACTTTGTTGTTATGACCCACTAGGATTGTGGATTTCTTTGTTACTGCAGTGTAACTTAACCCACCCTGACTGATACAATCCCTGTTTTAGAGACGAGGAAACTGGAGCACAGAGAGATTAAGTGACATGCTTGAAATCACACAGCTGAAACAAAACCAGGCCCACGAACCTCCAGAGCCTGTGCCACTCGCTCGGGAGGCCACTGCAATGATTTTTTGCTTGAGTTGAAGTCTCTTTCCCCTGAGGCTCCTTCCAGGCCTGTCCATCTTGCCTTTGGTGGAAGCAAATGATGTGTGCAGACTTAAGGAGGCCATTGTCACTTTGTGCCACTAGAGGGCAGTTGAACCCCTGCCTGTAGTTCCTGGGTGGGCACTGTCCACCAAGCCACTCCACGTTGATGTGGAGAGAGCAGGGCAGAGGGGCAGGGAGTGAGGAGATGAACAAAACTGAGCCCTGTTCTAAGACTCTAAGAGCCCGGCAGGGAAGTGAGATGGAAGATTCTAGATCTTCAAGCTAGAATAGACCACGTGAGGACCTCTGGTCCATAGCTAGCCAAAAGGTGCAGTGCCTTGATGGAAGCTTTACAGTGAGTGGTTGGCCAAAGTGGGGAGAGAACCCAGGACCTCTGCCCTAACTGGCTTCATCTCAGACATAAGGCAATCCAGGGGGTGGGCCCAGTAAAGGCTCCTCCTACTCCCTCACCATGCCACCCCAAGCTGTCCAGGCAGAACTGTGCGTCCCTCCCCCAACCACCTCTAGTCTTCCTCAAGTCGGGCTGGTCCTCAGGGGCTCAATCAAGGAGAGGAGAGGGAAGAACTCCAGACAGCTCCCCTCCCCCAGCCACAGGGACCGCCCACAGGTTACCGTGGTAACCAGAGCAAAGCCAAGTTTGAAAGCCTAAAACTTGAAGGGAAGAGGATAGATGAGAAGGAGGGTCCAAGGCCCACACAGTGACTATTTATTCAGTAATTTCATTCATTGTACAGAAACCGCTCAGGAAGGCTGTCTTTTTATTATTATTATTATTATTATTAAATTGTGATTTGAGTGAAAGTTTACAAAGCAAATTCATTTTCCATTCAACAGTCCATATGCATTTTGTTTTGTGACCTTGATTGCAATCCCCCCAATGTAACAGCTCTCTTCCCACTTCCTCCCGGTGGTTACCTCTTCCCTGTGTCCTTTCCTATGCATGCTTGCCCTCTGAGCTGTCTCCCTGTGCAAACACTGCCCTTCTGGTCTCCCATGGCTGACTGTTCTAAGAAGTGCACCTACCTAGTGTAAATGTTCACCTTATAGGCCTGTCCATTGTCTGGCTGGAAGCCACAGGAGCGAGTTGAATTCCAGACCGGAACGGTGATTAGGGGCCATAGTCTCAGGGGTCTCACCAGTCTCTATCAAACCAGTAATCCTGGTCTTTTTTTTTTTTATGACTTTGAGTTTTGTTCCACATTGTTCTCCCACTCTGTCCGGGATCTCCTATTTTGATCCCTTTCTGAGTAAATGGCAGTGGTAGCCTGGCACCATCTAGTTCTGGTCTCAGGGTCCTATAGACTGAGTTTCCCATGGCCCACTAGTCCCTTGGACTAATTGTTTCTGTGTATCTTTGATTTTCTTCACTCTTCCTTGTTCTGAACAAGGAGAGACCAGATGGCCACTCACAAACTTTTAAGACCCCAGTCACTACTCACCAAAGTAGGTTATAGAACAACATTTTTATGCTGTATGTTATGCCAATTGTGCTTGATGTCTCCCAGGACCATGGTACTGAGCCTGTGGGCCCAGCAACTCATTCCCTCAAGGTGTTTGGCTGTGGTTAAGAAGTTATCATAACTTTGCCCCCTGTTAGCCTACTGCCATTGAGTCAATTCCAGCTCCTAGTGATCCCCATTGGGTTTCTAAGGCTGTAAATCTTTACAGAAGTAGCCTGCCTCATCTTCCTCCCATGGAGCAGCTGGTGGGTTTGAACTGCTGACCTTCTGGTTAGCAATCAAATGCTAGACCTGCCCTCTGTTAGCTCTGTGATATATATGGACATTCTTACAGCACATACAAATACACATGTAGAAATATCATCTGTCAAACTTAAATATATATATTTAAATATATATATATGAAACTCACTGCCATCGAGTTGATTCTGACTCATAGTGACCCTCTTTGGGTTTCTGAGGTGGTAAATCTTTACAGAAGTAGATTGCCCAGTCTTCCTTCCACGGAGTAGCTGTTGGGTTTGAACCTCCAACCTTCTGGTTAGCAGTCAAATGCCTTAGGCACTACACTACTAGAGTGCCAACTTACATGATCATTTTGCCTATCTATATAGCCACCCGAAAGTGTTTGTGATCACTGATAACGCAATACTGTGTATGTAAAAGTGTTTTATATTTGTTGTCTGTACCTCTTTTGCAACTCTCTGTGTGTTCCTTTTCCTTAGGGTTACTGTGCTGGTCACTCGCTTGTGGTATATTACCTTTCCCTTCATGCTAAAGGCTAATTCTTAAAATAAAAGACAGGCCATCCAGGACTACACTATCCAACATGGTGGCAACAGATGAAGATGAAGTCAAATTCAAAAATCCAGCTCCTCTGTCATTGCAGCCACATTTTAAGTGCTCAGTCGCCACCCGTGACTGTGCTGTCCACTGCATCAGAAGAGGTAAAGGACACAGAAAGTTTTGTCGGACAGCACGGCCCCCAGCAGCTCACCCACCAAACACAACCCCACACAGGGAGATAGACCCAGCCACACAGGTGCAGTGGCTGCAATTCCTCATCTGTGACAAGCGGGTGAAGGGATGACAATGAGAGGAGGTGCCAGGAGTGTCGAGCCCAGATCCTGGCTCAGGGTGAGTGCCCAGAGGATGGCGTCACTGCACTGCCATGTTCCAGTTACTGTAAGGCTCTGTTTACGTGCCCATCGCCCCCGGCACAGTGCCTGGCACATAGTAGGGGCCCGTTAACGTCATCACCATGGTCACTGCTATTGCTATGACAGAGGCTGCCCGGGGTGCTGTGGGGACCCAGAAGTGGGCACTCATTGTCGTCCGAGGACCAGGGTCCACTGGGAGTCCTCAGTGCTGGGTGGCCCTGTGGGTGTCCCAAACAGCAGGCTGGGGCTTGGATCATCTTCCCAACCCCGAGTTCTTAGTCCAGGGTCTCGCTGGGGTGAGCTACAGGGGCTCAGGGAAAGAGATGTCAAAAGGAACCAATTCCAGCTCCAGTCTCCAGGAAAGACCCCAGGTGGGTGGGCAAGATGGCCCGAGGGTCCCAGCAACTAAACTGGGCCTGGGAGATGCGGAGGGAAAGCGGAAGGTTTTGCTGGGAACCCCCACGGTGGGGCCAGACTTGGAGCGTCCCTATTCTTACCTGCTGCATCGCTCAGGGATCAGTCTAGGGGAGACAGTAGACATGGGGAGGGCAGGCAGGCACCCCCTCACCCCCTGCAGGTGGCCTAGTATCCAGGGCAGCCAGTCTGGCCACTCTGAGCCTCCTAGGCCCTTCAGGATTCCAGAGGCTCAAAGCGGCCATTCACTGCCGCCCACTCTCCAGAAGCCAGCCCCTCCTGGCCCCGGAGGCCAGCCCAGCCCAGGCTATGGCCCCTGCTGAGAAGGGATGAAGCTGGTGGGACAGGTCAGGAGAAGGCTGGGGCCTAGGCCCGGGGACTGTGGTCTGGGAGTTGAATGGGAGCCCGTGAGGGGAGCAGAGGGACGAGGCCGCTAGGCCAGTCACCATGGCCGAGCTCTGGGGGCAGAGGAGGTGAGGGGCCTGCACTTGGCCCAGCTGCCCGGACCCAAGACCACTGGACCCCTCTTGCTGGCTGATCAAGGTAGGTGGGTATTTGTGTGTGTGTGTGTGTGTGTGGGCGGGGGCAGGAACAAGTCATCGAGGGGGGTGGGGGTTCAGGAGAGGATGGGGATCTGGTGACGTTAGAACAAACATATCTCAGAAATCCTGCCCCCTGCCTGCTCTCCAAGGAGCTTGGCTGATAACTAAAAGGTTGGTGGTTTGAACCCACCAGCCACTCCGTGGGAGAAAGATGTAGCAGTCTGCTTCAATCAAGATGACGTAGCCTTGAAGACCCTTTGAGGCAGTTCTACTCCATCCCACAGGGTCACTCTGAGTTGGAATTGACTCAACAGCAAACAGCAAGAAGCCTGCTCTCTGTGTGGGGTGTACACTGAGTGCAGATGTCTGGTTAAGTTCAGGGAACATGTGCCCAGGTACACATGGTTGTGAATGGTGGACAGGAGAACAGGGCTTCAGGGATATGCTGAGTGGGGAGGGTGAAGCAGGAATAGTCAGGGTGCTAGTATGTGGCTGGACACATTTGAGGGGCTGGAGGTAGCACTGTGACGTATGGCAAAGACCGCCCTGCCAGGTTTCCCGCTCCCCACCCCCGTCCTTACTCCAGATCTGGCTATTAGATCAATGCCCCCCTTACATTCAGAACCCCTCCTACCAGCCCTGGTCCGCCCCGCCCCCAACTTCTTGCCCCAGCCTGCTCTGTTGGAAGTGACAGCTCCAGAGGGGAAGTCGCCAGATGGACCTCAGAGTGGGTAACAGCTGGCCCATCCTCCCCAGTGACCAGAGCCCTCCGCCCCACCGCCATCTCCAGGCGGTCCACCTCCACAGCTCGGAGCATCCTCACGAGTCCGCTGGCTTGTCATGCTGCCTCCGAGTGACTGTCCCCACCCACAGATGTGACAGGGTCACCTTCCAGGGGGTGAGCATCTTTGAGGCCTGTCCCACACCCCAGCTCATCTACAGCGTCATCACTACGTCCCCAGTTATGGCCCAGGAGCCCCGTGGCGGGGTTTCCAGAAAGGTACCGCACTTTCCCACCTTTGAGCCTTCTGTGCCAATTACCCCGGCCCTAGACGTGGCCTCCCTCCTTTGACAGCAGAGCTCATGCTGGCCCTCCAGGGGTCACCTCTGGGGAGCCCTGTCTACATCCTTGCCTGGCACCTCCTGCTTCCTGAGGGCAGGGATGGGGTTTGCTCACTGGACAAGCCTCCCGCTGTGAACATGTGTTACTTCCGCACTTCCCAGGCCTCACCTGCTCCAGGGCTTCTGGCTCCAGATCCGGTTGTGGCTCCAGCCCTTCCCACTCCGGGCCAGAGCCCCAGACCCAGACTCCACACCCAAGCCAACCTGCTCATCCCTCGGCCTCCTGCCCAGATACCAGAACTCCTGCTTCAGCCACTGTGGCTGGGAACCAGAGCCTTCCAGCACCTTGTAGAATAGACAGAGGCGGACAGCACTCCAACCACGACTGCCCCTCTCTAGGGTCTCAGAGTGTGTGTAGATGACCTCCGAGGAGCTGTCTACAGACCCAGGCGAAGACACATGCAGAACCCCCCTTGAGGTCCCTCACACTGGAAGCAGCCTGTTCACTGGGTGCAGCCCCTGGTGGGACGTTCTCTTACACTCATCTGTGTGGTAGCTGAGGAGGTGTACGAGTGTGTAAGAGGGTCCACGTGGAAGATGGTGTAGGCCTGAAGCGGGTGGGAGCTATAGGAGGCCTGCAGAGGCATATACCTACTCCACTAAGAACTTTGCTGTGGTTAGGGGCCCATGGAGTCAATTTTCGACTCATAGTGACCCCAGGTGACAGAGTAGAATGGCCCCATAAGGTTTTCTAGGCTGTTATATTTGTGGGAGCAGATTACCAGGTCTTTTTTGCCATGGGCCTGCTGGGTGGGGTTTAACTGTCAACTTTTCAGTTAGCAGCTGACCCTCCTAAGGACGTGACAATCCCCCAGACAAGGCTCCTTCAGACCTGGGCTGATCAGGAGGGGTGGGGCAGGGTCTCCAGGCCCGAGAGCCTCACCTCTGCTTGGCTCCTCTCCCTGTGGTTGCTCCAGGCCTGCATGGACCAGGATTTTGCTTCTGCTCCCCGAGAGATGGAGCCGCATGGAGCCTCCTCCTCCCACAGCCACCTGCTGGGACGCTCAGCCCGCCCCTCAAGGCTCCCTGGAGGGGTGCCCCCACTCATCCCTGTCCTCAGGAAGACCATCTGCCTGGACGCCTTCCCCCAAAGCCACATTCCACAAGCTTCCAGTCGACCAGGCTTTGGGGCCAAGGCCCGAAGTGTGGTCCCACAGGAGACTGGCATTGCCCCAGGCAACAGCACTATACCCAGGAGGCTCAGCTCCATCTCCTTAACGATCCGCCAGAACAGCCAGGCATGGCTCCAGGAGCCCCCACTTCCTCACTGGGACCAGGTACCCACTCCAGACAGGGACGTTGCCACTCAAGGAAGAGGGGGGCTGCCCACTCCTGGCTCACCACCTATGACCCTGGCACCAAGAGGCAGGGTCCACTCCCAGAGCCCAGGGAGTTCAGGTCTAGCCAAACCTAGTAGGATGCCCACAATGGGGAAGCACCTGGTGAGTTCACACCTGGCCCTACCTTTCCAATCTCAGTTAACCCAGAGTCCACCAGGCCCTGCAGGGCCAGGCCCAGTGGGTCAGGGGCACCCCATCCCAATGGCTGCCCACATGCCCACCAAAGCTTCCCCAGGAAGAGGCAAGCCACGGCCCAGGGGTATCCCCAGATCCCGACTGCATCTCCAAAGGGCCACCCCTACCTTGGGGCCTGCAATGTCCATGGATTTGGCTACTATGAACACAACAAAGCCAGGGCTAGCTAGACATTTAGCTACAAAAGCCATCAACAGACCCAGCCTGGCTATCAATATGGACCCACCCAACACAGCCAGACTGGACATAGGAACTCACACAGAGTTCCCTGCTCTGGAGATCAAGTTGGACACAGTCATGGGCTTGGCTACAGAGAGAATAGCCAAGTCACGTGAAACCATGAACCTGGTTACAGCAGGCACAACCAAGCCAAACACAGCGATAAATTTCACTACAGTTGGCAAAACCAAGTTGGGCACACCCAAGACTACAGCAGGTACAGCCAAGCAAAATATGACCACAAGGACCACAGCCATGGGTTTGGCATCACCAGACCCTGTCAAGCTGGGCTCATCCATGAATATGGCTGCAGTGGGCACAGCTATGTTGGACACAGCCATGGGTTTGGCTAGAACAAATACAGCCAAGCTGGGCATCCCCATGGAGTCTCCTGTTCTGGACACAAACAAGCTGGAAATAGCCATGGATTCAGTTACACTGGTCAGGCCAGACTCAGCCATTGGGGGGCCTATACTGGACAGTGTCATCCACCTGGCTACATCAGACATCGCTACGTACCCACTGATGCCAAGCAGAATCACAGACCTAGACCCGGACCACACTACAGCAGATGCTGCCACAGACCCCACCACGGAGCCTGTCCTGCTGGGCCTGGCTGGACAACCCACAGGTAAACACAGAGAGCTCGGCTGGGGTTGTACTGGACAGCTGGAGGGGATGGAAGGACAGGAGCCCACAGATGCACGACGCTTGGACAAGCTGGGAGAAGAAGGGAGGACCAGAGGTGGGCCAAGTTGAACAAACTGGTAGGAAAGAGACTGGGCTTGAGGACAGAACATGGCGAGTGTACACTGATCTGAGTCCCAACCTGCCAGTCTGAGGTCGAGCTGAGGGAAGTCATCAGAAGGAACGATTACAGGCTTAACCTATGAAAAAACAATTATCCTGAGTTTTCCCTTTAGCATCTCCCATAGCTGTTTATTTGTTCCCTGAAGAGTTAGAATAACCAGGTGATCTATAGGTAAGTCAAGGAGCTCTGATGGCATAGTGCCTAAGGCATCTGACTGCTAACCAGAAGGCTGGCAGTTCAAACCCACCAGGCACTTTGTGGAAGGAAGACTGGGCAATCTACTTTGTAAAGATTTATGCCTTAGAAACCCAAAGGGAGTCGCTATGAGTCAGAATCGACTTAATGGCAGTGAGTTTGGTTTGGTTTGGTTTCATAGGTGAGTCCAGCTTTAAGAGCACACTTGCTACATGGCAATACAGACTAGCACATCAACAGGTGGGGGTTTATTTAACAGAAGTCATCACTGCAGAACTCCTCTAGGTGTGAGATAGTGACCTCACCCAGGACCCTCTAATTCCATTCACACTGAGCATTTCAGGAAGATGGGTGGTTGCCTAATATGTCTCTTACCTAGAAGTCTCTTGATCCTTGCACCCCCAGCCCTTAAATCCTGAAAGGTAAGTTGGAGGTTTGTATATAGGGAAGTCCTAGACAGAACTTTAACTAGGTCAACACAGGCCTGGGGTCCACTGTCACATGCCTCAAGTCACACAGCTGGTTGCCTACTTTGGGTAGCCTCATTCCCAACATTTGTAAAGCTCAGAGATTCTGGGATTTGGAAAGGCCCTTGGAAAGCATCCAGTTCAATGTCTTAATTGAACAGATGAGGAAACTGAGGCCGGAGAGGGGCAGTGACCTGGCCATGGTATCTCTTGGCCAGAGTTAGGAGCAGAGCTGGAGATGATCATCTGTTTTCTTGAATGTCCTGTCTCTTATAACATCAAGGATGCATGGGGTCCATCATGTTTATAGATTTCCCTGTTGGTAGTCAGCTAACTAACTCATCATTTATAATATAGTAAGGCTCTTGGTTACTATAAAGTACATTCACATTCCTTATTTTACCTAACCTTTACACCGTGGCATTCTCTAGTTCCCCATTGCTGCTTTCAGACCATTGCTCTTCCATCACCAGACAAAACTCATTGCTCTTCAAGGCTTACGTCTCTTGACTCTACCAAAACCAAACTCACTGCCATTGAGTCGATTCCGACTCATAGCAACTTCCTTTGGGTTTCCAAGGCGGTAAGTCCTTATGGAAATAGAATGCCCAGTCTTCCTTCCACGGGCTGTCTGGTGGGTTTGAACCACCAATCTTCTGGTTAGCAGTCAAACACCTTAGGCACTATGCCACCAGAGCTCCTTCTCTTGACTCTATCACCCACTATCTCTTCTCACCACTGTCATACCCATGATTATCCTCCATCATTCACTGAAGGCTCTGGCCCCTGGCTCAGTTTTCATTAACTCCCAAACCCTCAAAGATGTCTGTGCCCATATTTACAACCTACCCATATCCTCAACATCCATGTTCTCAACCTATCCATGTACTTAATGCATGTATGTTCTCACTATTCATGTTTGCAACATCCATGTCCACAACCCATCCATATACTTGACACTCATTTACACAATCTATGCATATACTTAACTCCATCTTTCTATACAGAAACTCTAGTCCATGTACACAACAAATCCATGCTTGCAACATTCATGTACTCAACCTATCCATGCACTCAGTGTACATGTTCACAACTCACGCAACAGCCTAGTCTTGAAATTGACCTTTACCTTCATGGCCCTCTAGCCACCGCCTCCCTATGGCCCTAGCAATCACCAGGACACTCCACCTCTGAAATATTCAACACCAACTTCCCACTCTTTGCTCAGAGTCTTTCATTCTTCTAGTTCTTTCAAGTCCTTATTCCTTCAAGATCTGCTCTCCAACCTCCCTTAACCCTCAATTTCTAGCCTGGTAGGCCCTCCTGGTTGCTCCCATTTCTGTCTAGTGTCTGAGAAACTGTCATCTGAGAAATCATTTCACATGTATCCTCAAATTCCTGGAGCCCCCAATCTCCTGTCTCACCAGCAAACCTGCAACCAGAGGCCAATACTACAATCTGGCTTCTCTACTTCTCCACGTGCTAGAGAGAAGAATCACACCATTGTATAGACCAATGCCTCTAGAAAAGGGCTTGCCCAGTAGAACTTGCTGTGATGATGGACATGGTCTACATCTGCGCTGTCCAATACTTCAGCCGCTAGCTACAGCTCCAGTCTCTCCCATCCTTAAAAAACACCACTGACTCTATAACGACGATGGAATCATCTTCTGTCCCTTTCATCCAAACGTCCTGAAAGCTCATTGTCCCCATTTTTTCACCTCTTGCTCAGTTCTCATTGGTCTCGCCCCATCACAAGCACCACAAGTTGATCAAGACACCACTAACCTTCTAACTAACCTTCTAACTGTTCAATCTTATGGCCCACACCCATTCCTTGGCCTCCTGGGCTCCATCACGCTGTTCTCCTTGAAACATCTCTCTCTTGTATCCACTCTCAACCAGCCACTCCTCAGAAGCAAAGTTGGGCAATCTACTTCCATAGTGGAACTGCCTCGGAAACCCGAGGAGGGGTCGCTATGAGTCGAGTCCGACTCGATGGCACGTAACAACAACAGCTGTCTCCAACCCACTCTGCCTGTTCTTTTTCTCCTCCTCATGTCCACCTCTTAGGTGTTGGGGACTTCGGATTGTCAGACCCCCTGTCATCCCACTCTGCACACCCAATCTGGGAACCTCACCCAGGTTCTGATCCTCACGCCTCCCTACGTGACCACAGTGTTCCCTCCGTGGTCGGCCCAGCCATCCTCGGGAAATGCAGACTCAGTCAGATGCCGGCAGGCCTCACTTACGTGGGTCTCTCTTGGGCATGTCCAGAAGTGAGCCCTTTTCTTCTTAGACTGACTCCCGCCCCTCCTCTGTCTCCACTCTCTTATTGCCCCCCATCTAGCCAGTGACTCCCACTAGAGGCCCGGGATCCTCCTTTTCCTCAATCCTCTCTCTCATCCCATCCAATCTGCCTCCTGACCCTGTTGATTTTCTCTCCTCAGCAGTTGTCTGTCTGTCCATCCTTAGGCCTCTCCACCTTAGGCCTCTTCCTTCAGCCAGGTTCCATCTCCCCTGGCCAGTCCCTGGCCCCCTCAGGGCACTCCCTGCTAAAGCCGGGCTGCCCACTCTCCCTGACTGGGCTCCCCTCCCTGAGGGCAGCATTTTCCCGTGTGACCTGCCATTGCCTGCCTTTGAGGTCCAGCTCCTTACGTCAGCCTGGCTGCTAAGGCTGGGACTTCCCCCAGCTTTTTGCTCTCTCTCCCTGTCTGGAATTTCTGCCCCTAACACTCTCTTACCTCTGGGCTCCTCCCTCCTGCTGCCCCCTCTGCACAGAACGCCCTCCCATCCTTCGGGCCTTCCTCACCTCCTCCCAGGAGTCTCCTGCATCCTCTTCCCAGGATGCCCACCGCAGGGCGTCCACAGTACCCGGGGGTGCCCCACCCCCTGCGTCAGGGCCGTCTAGCTCTCTGTCCATTTGCCTTCCCAGACCCAGAGCCCGTTGACCGCAGGTCATCCCTGCGTCTCCAGGGCCTGGCAATATGCTGGCCGGTCGTGTTGACTCAACGCTTGTAGAGATTTTTCTGACGGTACACAGCAGCTCAGGGAAGTTCCTGACTAGCCCAAGGTCACAGGACTCATGACCCGGCCCCTGACTCAGGCTCCGGGAGCCCGCGCCTGGGCAGAACCGCGCTGAGGCAGCGCAACACCCCGCCACCGCGTGACTCACGCGCGCGCACGGCCGCCGTCGCTGCCACCGGTTCCCTGAGCGCGCCCCCAGCCGAGAGGGTAAGGGGCCTGGT
>NW_006921670.1:6959850-6975869 GCF_000298275.1 Orycteropus afer afer
CAGGAGCCGCTCGCCCGGGAGGAGCCCGCGCCCGGCTCAGCCGGGCAGCCCCTCGTTTGAGCATCTCCCGGAGGACGGAGACAAAGGAAGATTCATGTCCAAAGGTAGGGGGGCCGGCAGGGCCACCGGCGTCCGCCGGGACGAGGCTGCGGCCCCGGCCAGCGGTGCCACCAGGGGGAGGGTCGCTGCGCCGAGGAGCCCACGCGCGGGGACACACGCACACACACGGTGCCACACACCGCGAGAGGTACATGCCTGGAGAAGGGCACATACAGGAACATGGGGAGGTACAGAGACCCACGCACGAGTACCCCGAGGCAGGCACACACATCCATCCCCACCGCCCACAGGTACCTGAGACACCTACACCCAGATAGAGACCTGGGCGCAGGGACGTGGACCCCCTCCCCTTGCACAGACAGACAGGCAGAGGTGGAGACAGGTACCAGCTGGTGGCCTCCAGGGGACCAAGGTGGGGGAAGGGGGTGTTCCGGGCGCCCTTGGCTCCCTCCAATGAGCGTTTGTGATTTCTCTTCTGGGAACCCAGGCCTGGAGCTGGGGTGCAATGGAAATGCCTTTGTGGGTGGGGGTGGGGTCTTGAAGGCAGCTTAGGGGCTGGGGAAGATCCTGAACCCAGGAAGGAGGGGGGGGGGCCTGGAAACAAACAGGTGCGGTTCTGGAAAGATACCCCCCACCTTCCTATCAGAGGGGTGGGATCCCTGGGCCAGACAAAGCCAAAGCCGTTCATTTCCTTGTAAAAGAAGGTACAAGGTCTTTGCTTGGCGTGTGGCAGGAGGTGCTGCTTCTTTGGTGGGGACTGAACCACAGCCGAGTCAGGTGGACAGTGCCTCTCACTGGAGCACTGGGCAGATGGCTCCTGGCAGGGCGCGCTGCAGACGGAGCCCCTTTTCTCCACGGCCCCCAGGGACTTGCCCTGCATCCTGCTGAGCCCACGTGCAGAGCTCTTCCCCACCCTTGGGGAGCCCTCCCTCTGCTGCAGAGGAGGGTATAGGTCTCCGTTAATGTGTTCCACCTTCCTGACCATGACCCACACAGCAGCCACGTGCTGGCTGGACGTGGTTCTGGAGTAACAGCTGCCCTGCCATGGGCTTCCATCCATCATTTCCATTCATTCATTCATTCATTCATTCATTCATTCATCTTTGCTGAGCTCCTGTGGTATGTTAGGGACATTGGGACCCCACCCATTGGTCAATTCCGATTTGCTCAGACCCACAGAACAGAGTAAAACTACCTCATGGGGTTTCCAAGGCTGTTATCTTTACGGAGGGATGCAGATTGCCAGGCCTTCCTTTAAGAGATGGCTCCTCCTCAACAGGGGCGGGAACTAGCAGATAGCCAGTGCTTGCCCATGTGCCAGGTGACACTCAGAATTTAACCTTCACAGCCACTCTGCAAAGTAGGCACTGTCCTCACTATTCTGAGGGGAGAATGGAGGCTCGCAGGAGCCACGAAGCTGAGCATGTGGGGACCAGAATTCAGGGCCTAGTCAGCTGTCCATCTGAGGCTGGGGTGGTGGGACCAGGGCCCCAGGGGTGTCTGCATGAGGAGCTGTGGGGACAGTGGATGGAGCTACAGAAGGCACCTCCATTTGTCACATGGCTCGGAGGTCTCTGTGAACCCGTCAGGTATCCTCATCTGACCGTAGGCCCTCAAGGGTGAAGACCTGGTTTGAGGTACAGTGTGGGGTTACCCAATAAGGTAAGCACAGGCTTAGTTGTGCTTACTTAGTAATCTGTAGTGAACAGTTTCACATGATGTGGTGAAAAACATGTGTAACCATTCACAATAGATTACTAAGTAAGCACAAGTGAGCTCGTGCTTACCTTGCCCACTGGGTACTCCAGTCCTGGGTTCAAATACAAACTTCTCCTTGGCATTCAGCTGAGGGCTTGGCTGGAACAGGCTCCATTTGATGGTATATGAAAGAGCCTGGATAGGATAGAGTAAATGAATGACTGAATGAGTGAATGAGGCCAGGCGCTTCCAGGGGGCTGAGGTGGCACAGCAGGGGGACATCAGCATTGGGCCAGAAAGCAGAGGCCTTCCTGAGGGAGTGGCACGTGGGCTGATGTGGAAGGAGCAGGTGTTAGCAGCAGCTGGAGTGGAGAAATGTCTCCCAGCAAAGGTGTCGGTGTGTGCAAAGGCCCCCTGCAGTGATGTACCACATTCGCAGCTACTTGGGGCTCACAAATTGCAGGTCGTTAGCATGTGACTGGCGTGTAATTGGGAGGGGGCCGACTTGCCAGCAGGTGCATTGACTTGCCATGCACACCCAAACCCAAAAATCCATTGCCATTGAGTCAAGTCCGACTCCTAGTGACCCTATGGGGCCGAGTAGAACTGCCTCATAGGGTTTGGAAGGCTGTCAGCTCATAGAAACAGACTGCCTCTCCTGGGGAGCAGCTGGTGGGTTAGAACTGCCAGGTTTTTGGGTAGCAGCCAAATGCTTTAACCACTGCACCACAGAGCAGGTGCTAAATAGGTGCTTGGTGAAAGAGTGCAAGTGAGACCTGCCCGCGTGCTCGACCAGTCTCAGGCCCGCAGAACCCCTGCAAGTTTCTGGGGAGCTTGGTAGGCCCCTTTGCTTCTGTCAACCAGGGTCTGCCTTTTGGAAGCACCCTTTTAGGATGCTGTAGTTGATGGGTCAGGGCTGAGCAGGCCACAGGGACACACACTCTTTGTAAGAATACTTACCAAGAGGTAACCATGGGGAGGAAGTGGGAGGGGAGCTGTTGCATTGTGGGAAGCTGTGGTTAATGTCATGAGACAAAGTGTATGTGAGCTGCTGTATGGAAAGTGAATTTGCTCTGTAAACTTTCACCCAGATCACACTAAATTTTTTTTTTTAAAAAAAATCCAATAAATAAACACAGGGCTCACTTCATGGGTCTATAAAATGGGCAGGAGACCACCCGCTCTCCACCCCACCCCAGGTGGGTCCATCTCAGGCTGTGGAAGCCAATGGGATCCAGCTGAAGGGGCCTGAGGGCAGTGACCAGGGCCAGCCAGTGTGAGCAGCTGGGCAGGGGAAATGGGGCCACTGGCCTGGGGTGCAGGTGTGCTGAGTGGGGCCTGCGCGCCGTGTGCTGGGGAGAACGACTCAGGGGCTGGCCGCGGAAAGTCAGCTGCTGCCGGGCTGAGCCAATGTTGCCGAGGGAGCTGCAGGCTGGCAACGGCTTCCTGAGAAGCCAGAGAGCCAGGCCTGAGCCTGGGGAGGTCCGAGGTTTGCCAGGTTTGGCTGGGACTGGGAGTGACGGGAAAGAGCAGTTTCCCACCGGACAGGGAGAGCGGGTCTTGCCAGCACTGGTGGAAGGAGCAGGTGGTGGGTACAGAACGGACTCCTGGCAGGGCCAGGGCTGGGGGAGGGGGGCACTCCCGTCACCCTCCCTCCTGTCCATCTGCTGCTCTGTAAGCCTCCTGTAAGGCTGAGGCTGCAGGGCGGAAACCACGAACCATAGGACATGTTCTAGAATGGCAGGGCTGGAAGGGGCCCTGGAGGGAGCCTGCCTGGAATCCAAAAACTTGTGTTAAAGGGGCACTTCCCTTTAACAAGTGCTGTCACGTGCCCTGCTTTCTTCTGGGCCAGGGGAGCCTGTGAACTGGAAAGGGGCGGGGGGCCTGGAGCTGTGAGGCAGGCTGTGTGGTCAGGGCTGGCTTCTGGGCATCGTGTCTTCTGTGACACACATCACGACCTCGATGGTTGTCCTGACTGTTACAGACGAGGAAACAGGCATCTCGAGGCAGGTGGTTTGGCCAAGCCCACAGGGCTGACAAGGAGCAGAGCCAAACTCTTTGTATTTTGTCCCCAAACACCTACTGCCATTGAGTTGATTCTGATTCATAGCAACCCCCATTGGGTTTTCAGGGCTGTAAATGTTTATGGAAGTGAATTGCTTCATCTTCCCCCCACGGAGCAGTTGGTGAGTTTGAACCACCGACCTTCTGATTAGC
The DNA here is from genome assembly GCF_000298275.1 of Orycteropus afer afer. NCBI lineage: Eukaryota > Metazoa > Chordata > Mammalia > Tubulidentata > Orycteropodidae > Orycteropus > Orycteropus afer. Next base: position 6,963,826 of record NW_006921670.1, read on the forward strand.
AGCCAGATGCCTTACCCACTATGCCACCAGAGTTCCTTACTTTTGCCCCCTACATACCTCTTTTGTGGACGGGAAATGGAGTTGGTCTCTCCTATAACCTGCCGTGAGGACAGTGGCCTAACCCGTAGCTCCCTCGTGTGTGAGAGTGTATCCCCAATCTGCCAGGCCTGGCGGGGCTGTTAGTCTTTCCCCACTGCAGAAGCTCTGTTTTCTCAGCCCTCCTTTTCTTCTGCCACCCCACCATCCACCCCACACTGTGTCATCTTAGGCAAGTGACTGCCCTTGTATGGGTCTCACCCCTTTCTGTCAGTCAAAAGAGGAGTCTTCTTTCTGTCATGGATTTCCTCTCTCTGGCCAGGAGGTTGTTGGGAGCTCCCCAGGGTACTGACACGCCTGCCTTTGCAGCCGTGTCCATGAGGCAGACAAGACCTTGAGGGAACCCTGTTTGCTTCTAACAAAGCAACTGAGGTCAGTCACAGCCAGTCAACAGACATTAGACACAGGATCCTAATGGGGTCTTTGCCCTTTATTCGGGGAGGCAGGACACAGGCCAAAATAATCCCAAACATCTCTTGGGTTCTCAGCCAGGGACAGGGCACATTTTTGATCGTCACAGCTGGGGGCTGCTACTGGTGTCTAGTAGAGGCCAGAGCTGCTGCTAAATGTCCCACAGGGGTCGGGACAGTCCTTCACTGCAGAGAATTCCCCAGCCCCAAATGCCAACAGTGTTGAGGTGGAGAAGCCCCGGGTTTGACACACAGGTGTGGTGCTGCCGGCCAGCGGAGTCGTGTGGCAGTGCCCGGCAGCTGGAAACTCTGTGCTCTTAGGCCAGCTTCCCCTGCAGGCCTCAGTCTCTTCATTTGTGAAATAGGAGCCCTGGACTGGGTGATCTCCGAGGCCCCTTCTGGCCCCCGACTGCGTGTCATTCTGTACCTGGAGGAGAAGTCAGTGTCATCCCCTGTGACTCTGCCCCCTTCCACCTTGGCTTGGCAGGGCTCCCAGAGACCAGGACGGACGCAGCCATGTCAGAGCTGGTGCCCGAGCCCAGGCCTAAGCCGGCAGTGCCCATGAAGCCCGTGAGCATCAACTCCAACCTGCTGGGCTACATCGGCATCGACACCATCATTGAGCAGATGCGGAAGAAGACCATGAAGACCGGCTTCGACTTCAATATCATGGTCGTCGGTATGGAAGGTGGAGGTGGTGGGGTGTCTGTGGGAACCCGTTTCACTCCTCACAATGGCTTCCATCCCAGCTTCTGGAGGAGGACAGCTTTCCCCATGCTGGTCACAAAGCCTGATGTTTGGAGGCGGCCTTGGGGAGAGGGTCTTGGCCTCCTGGTGCTATTGTAACAGAAGTAGCATGAGTGAGGTGGCTCTGAAAAGCAGAAATGAATCATCTCACTGTTGAGGAGGCTAGAAATTTGAATCCAGGGTGCTGTCTCTAGGGGAAGGCTCACTTTCTGTAGGCTGTGGTGAGGGGATCCCCTTCTGGTGTTTCTTGGTCTCTTGGTGATTTTCACATGGTGTGGCATCTTCCCTGGTTTGTTTTGCTCCTTATGTCAACGAGGTTAAACCAGTGTAGGACACACCCTACACTAACATGGCCTCATTAACATCACAGAGGAGACCCCATGCCCAAATACAGTTACACTCACATGTGTAGGGGTGAAAACTCCAGCTCATGTTTTTTGGGGGACACATTTCAATCCATAACAGAGGGTGGTCCCTTCTCTGCGGGAGCTAACCAGTGCAGGCTGGGGACTTTGGGTGGGTGGTCTGCCCTGGGCCCTCCCCCACGGGGTGACACACAGACATTCTCTTAACCACCTCAGACTTGCTTTCAGATGTGTCACTCGGGAGACTGATCAGTGTCCTGCCCTACCTCCAAGAGCTGGTGGGAAGCTCAGGTGAAGGGTGGTCTTATTTCTCATCTGTAGTATTTTAAAGCTTCGAGAGAATTTCCAGGACTTTGGTCACTGAATGACGTCATCACAGAATGTTGGAGCAGGAAGGGAACTTTGCCGGATTTCAGTTGCTGCAGCACAGGCCTGGGCGTCACCCTTCTTCCTCCTCCTTTATCCCCAAATATTATCAGTCATCAGTCCTGTCGATGTTAGCTCGTGTTTCTCCCATCTGTCCTTTTCTCTGTGTCTCCACTCCTGCCACCACCGTGAGGGCTGCCTGTCTCTCTCACCTGCATTGCTGTGGCCACCTGACCCCATGGTGCTCCAAGGGCTGATGTGCAGGCAGCAAGACAAGGGGCTTGGGCCAGAATGTTGGGTTAGTTTTCAGGAAAGTCTTGCTATATTAAAAAATCAGCTAAACCCAAGTGTGAACTAAGTGTGTGCAGTGATGCAGTCGATTTACATGCTAGTGCAAGCATCTTACTTCAAGAACCAGTAGTGAACAGTCCGTGGACAGTGGTGGCTGATCTGCAGACCACACTTTGAGTGGCACTGACCCACTGGGTTCTCTATCTCCTCTCCCTTCCTCTCTATTGTCCATCAGTGACTGAATAAACCTTTCCAACCTACTAAACTGATCAAGTCGCCCCTCCTACCTAAAACCCTTCCATAACTCATTAGCTGAATGTTTAACTGTTTGTGCCACCCAGGGAGATAAACAGAAGTCCCTAGGCTGGCCTGGTGCTATCTTTCCAACCCATTTCTTAGCACTTCCTGATCTAGCATTCTGTTCCACACACCTAAGGAACAGTTCACCTGGACTTGCTATGCTCTTTCCTGCCTCTGAGCCTTTGTACATGCTGTTCTCTCTGTGTCTAGAACACCCTTCCCCTTCTCATGGTTCATTCCAGGTCTTTGTTCAGGTTGCAGTTTTGTTGTCACTTCCCCCTCGAAGTCTTCCTTGATCCCAGAGACTGGATTAGTTTCCTTTCTGGAGGCTCTTACAATACCCTGTGGGTATCTCTTTCATAGTGATTTTTACAACATGTTGTGGCCATCTGCTGGTCTTGGTCAACCTTGTGTTAGGCGGCTCCTTGAGGGTAAGGATGATATGCTGTTCACCAGTGAATCTCTGATTCTAGCACAGCACGTGGCCCTGAAGCGTCTGTAATGAATGAATGACCTTGGAAAACACCCGGACCAGGAATGGCCAGTGCAAGACTCCTGGGTCTCTTCTCTGTCAGCAATGCCCATGGCAGACACTGCCGACCAGCCATGGGCTGCAGTCGGTACTGAGCCCACATAAGCCCAGATTGTATTACCAGTTGATCCATTGGAATGAAAAACCAAAAAAACCAAACCCAGTGCCATCGAGTCAATTCCAACTCATACCGACTCTTTAGGGCAGAGTAGAACTGCTCCATGGTGTCTCCCAAGGTGGTAAGTCTTTACGGAAGGAGACTGTCTCACCTTTCTTCTGCGGAGCGGCAGGTAGGTTTGAGCCACCAATCTTTTGTTAGCAGCCAGATACCTTAACCACTAAGCCACTAGAGCTCCTTGTTGGAATTAGAAGTCCTCCTTATTTGTCATCCCTGGTCTCCTCCAATCACCTCCCTTCCCACCATCCTATCAGCAAAAAACTACAGTTGCAAGGAGCACACATGGAGAGTCGAGAGGCACTCGGGACCAACAATGGGATCTAGAACCTTCGGCTGGGCTGTAGTTGCCCAACCTGGTCCTTTTACTAATATACAGGTGGTCCCGGGTTACAAATGAGATCCATTCCTAAGTGTGTCTTTAAGTTGCATTAGAAAGTATCTCAGAACAGGTGCATAGGTTCTTGTTTAGCCTTATGATGGTGTAAGGAAAGACTTGAAGCCATTTCAGTGATTGAAAAGCTGCACAGGCAGTGAGTGAAGGTGGTTGGGATGAAGAATTTGCTGCGAGCAGGAAGGGCTCAAGCATTCAAAGTGAGGGCAGATTTACATAACTTTAGAGGTCAAGGAGGGGTTGTCTCTAGGTTGGAAGCTGGTAACCTGGGAGGACCGCCTGCACCATGGAGATGCTCTAGGCCAGCGCCTCTCAAACCTTACTATACACATAACTTGTCTGGAAGTCCTGTCAAAGTGCATAGTCTGGGTCACAGGTCTGAGGTGGGTGCCGAGGTGATTCCGACACTGTGCATGGTGCCAGGTGGGAAGCACTGCTCAGACCAGTGGTCTTCACTCTTCTTACCTGTGGGGCTCTTCCTTGAGATGATATCTTCTGCAGAACTTGACTGTGTGTGTCAAACAGGTAGAAATGGAGCTGTAGGGGAAAGAAGTGGTGAGGAGGGGTGTGGGGCCTTCCCCTCCTCCTCTCACCGTGCCCTCCCCGATATTTTGCTCCACAGGACACTAGGGTTTCTGGAGGCTCAGTGTAGAAACCGCTACACTGGACAAACGCAGAGGTTGCCTCGTTCCCAATGGTGAATGCAGCTGGGGTTTGGGCCCCTTGGGTCTAGGGCTTCCAGGAAGGAGAGAATGTGGGATTCAGTTGACGTTTCCCTACAGCCCTCTCCAGGAAGCAGGAAGCTGGTTACACCTGCCTCTCTAACTCGGCATAAGAAAACCATTCTATATACCCTCTGTTCACCTGATCACAGCTCAGGCCTGTCAGCTCTAGCATTCTGTAAGCTCTTGGGAGACAGTCTTGGCCCAGGAGTGGACATGGTTCCTCCTACCTTCTCCTCCTGCCTGCTACAGGTCAGAGTGGACTGGGCAAGTCAACATTACTCAACACTCTCTTCAAGTCCCAAGTGAGCCGCAAGGCTGCCAGCTGGAACCGAGAGGAGAAGATTCCCAAGACAGTGGAGATCAAAGCCATTGGGCATGGTGAGAACAAGGCAGGGACCCCGTGGGTTTGGTTCAGAGTAAGGGGGTTCCTTCCAGAAAGGGAAAAGAATGGGGGGAATGGGACAAATGAAAGGCAATTTCGAGACAGAGTAGAATTATGCACTCAACTCTGTAGTGCCAGTTCAGAAAAGAGGGGATGGGAATGGGAAGAAATGGGACTTGAAGGTGAGTAGGATTTAGACAGAAGAAAGTAGGGAGGGCATTCCAGGTGCAGGGAACAGCATGAACAAGGGTGTTGAGGTGAACAATTTGAACTTGACCTTTCTAATAACTGATCATTAAGAAGAGGAGGCCTGCGTCTCCCTGGCTAGTAAGCTGCAGGGGTGCCTATGTCAGCTCTAGGACTGATCTCTGGGGCCTTTTCTGTTCACCACCCTCAGTGATCGAGGAAGGCGGTGTCAAGATGAAGCTGACTGTCATTGACACCCCAGGCTTTGGAGACCAGATCAACAATGAAAACTGGTATATGTCTGCCTCTGAGCTTTCCACTCTAAAGACCACCAGGAAGATATGGAAGGTGGCCCAGATTCACGCGCACTGGGAGCCATCTGCCCACTCGGTGCTGGGGGCTCATCAAGGACGCTCCTCTAGGATGGGAGAGTGGGTTTGTAAAGAGGCAGGGAGAGAGCCCAGTTGGAGCCCAGGTGTGGAGATGGAGGGGGCTGTGCAGAGGGAATTGCCAGGAGGTGGGAGGGAATCTGTTACTGTTGGCAGCAGGACAGACAGAACAAGGGAGTTGAGATGCAAATCCAGGCTGGCCTGTAGGTTGTGGCAGAGAGCTTGGCCTGTGGGCCCAAAGCAGCCATGGACAAAGAAAGAAGATGTGAAACCTAAGAGGGAAGGGAGTTTCCAGGAGGGGAGAGAGAAAGGGCGTGAAGGGCATGTAGAAAACTGAAATCATCCTCCAACCAAGAAAGGGATGAAGTAGGTTGACCAGAATAGAAATGGTGTTTGCTCCCAGATAGAGATGGGGACCTGTGTTTCTCTGAAGGAGCTGGAGTCTACCATAGACAGGCAGATCCACCCAGCAGCACAGCTGTGACGTGGCTATTGGTCTTAGAAAAGTGCCTGGTTGCTGCCTTCTTATTATGAGCATGCTCTTGAAAGAGGAAGGTAATATGAGCAACAACAATAACAGTAGTGAACTTCACCACGATCGAGTTCTTTCTATGTGCCGTTGCTGTGTTAAATACTTGACATACGTTCTTTCCAGCCTGTTACTCCCAATTTACTTATGAGAAAACTGAGGCTTAGTGAGGAGAAACAATGATTTCCCCAGAGCCTCTCAGCTGATAAGTAGGGGCGGTGGTGAAAATGGGTTGCTCTGTGGAGGTTCCAGTAGATGGAGATGGCTAGGCAAAGAGAGGGAGCTCTGGTAGCATAGTGGCTAAGGCACTTGACTGCTAACCAGAACGCTGGTGGTTCAAACCCACCAGCCACTCCTCGGAAGGAAGATGGGGCAATCTACTTCCGTTGTGATACTGCCTCGGAAACCCAAGGAGGGGTCGCTATGAGTCAGGTCTGACTCGACGGCACATAACAACAACAACAACAACAGGCAAAGAGGAAGAGTTCTGTCCTTGCTCGTAAGAAGGCCACCACGGTGGGCCGAGGGGAAGTCAGCCAGCAGGTGCACCTGATGAGGCGTGCAATGCACCCTAGACCCACTGTGGGTGGAAGGAAGTGAGGTGGGTGTGAGGGGATGGCTACTGACCATGCCTCAGGTGAGCTCCCAGGGATGTCCTTGTGATACGTTACCTGCTGCCTTCCACATTCAGCTGGGAGCCCATTGAGAAGTACATCAATGAACAGTACGAAAAGTTCCTGAAGGAGGAAGTGAACATTGCCAGGAAGAAACGCATCCCTGACACTCGCGTCCACTGCTGCCTCTACTTCATCTCTCCCACGGGACACTCGTACGTAACCACCTCCATCCTGTTGCTGGGCCTGGCTCTTGTGGGCCCATCCTGGACTGGGTTATTCAGCCTTGACTTGGCTGGGGAGAGTTAGATGGGCCCTGTGACCCTGGGATCCCCCTGGTCCCCATACCTGACTTCCTGGCCAGGAGGTAAAAGCTGGCCGTCATCAGTCACTATCCTGCCCCACAGCATGACTGAACCAGCAGAGAGAAGTCGGTGTACGTGAGCAGAGGGCACTTCACTTATCCAACAAATACCCAGTTTGTACAAGCTTGGTGGGCAGAAAGGAAGGTGAGGTGAGGTGGGGCAGAAATGCTTCAAAGGAGCTAATGTGTGGGTTGGGTGTGGACCCAGCTGTAGGCTTATGGAGGGTGGCCAGCCCAGCACTAGAGATGAAGACAGACAGTGTTGGGAACTCTGGTGTGAGTAGCAGGTAGGGCTGCATGAGGGGGAATGTTGGGAGCAGACAGAGGGCAGAGACTTCCAGTAGGCAAGCTAGGGGGTCCTCATGACTTATCACCAAGCCCTTACTGAGTCAAGTTCAGTTCTTGAGAGGAAGGCACAAACAAGACAGACTCCAAATTTCTGAGGAACAGAGGATTCAGTAGATGCTCAATTGGGGGGTAGGGTGCAGAGACATATGACATGAGAACCCTGTGCCGGACCCAGAGACTCCGTAAAGTCTAGTCCCTGGAACCTGGATCCAAGGTCAGACCAATCAGCAGATGACCAACTTAATGAGTCCTCTGGCCTGCTAACTAGAGTCAGATGGCGGCCTAGAGCCCGGGAGGGGGGCGGGGGCTAAGCCTTAAGCCAGAGGGAGGGGTGAGGACTCTGGCTGGGCCCCTGCAGGGCTCCCTATGGGGGCTGGGAGGAGCACATCAAGAAATGATATCCAATAGGCAGCCTAGGACATTCACCAGAGTAACCATGGCACAAGGACATGTGGGTGAAGACAGCAGAACTCAGATGCTCTCAGGAGCAAGAAATCCCTCGGTTCAGATGATGAAAAAAAGATGCCTAAAGGAGTGGTTTGAGTCGGGCTTAAAGGCAAGGGGGATTGGGGAGGAATAAAGGAAGAGAAAGGGAGCCGGCGGGGCCATGTGTGGGTGGCGGAGTCCACGGCCTGTTGTGTGGGTGGTGAGAGCAGTTGGGTTGAGAGACGTGTGTCAGAGAGGAAAGGTGGCAGCCTTTTGGCATCCACCAGACTCCAATCCCAATTCTGTCCCAAGGGTCCCCCTGGGGTAGTGGCAGTGGACGGATGTGATGGGTCTCCTCTGAGGACAGAGAGGTATGGGAAGCAGAGCAGGGCAAAATGGCTCTGACGTCCCCACCTTCTCTGGGCCCCAGCTTGCGACCACTCGATCTGGAGTTCATGAAACATCTCAGCAAGGTGGTGAACATTGTCCCTGTCATTGCCAAGGCTGATACCATGACCCTGGAGGAGAAGTCTGAATTCAAGCAAAGGGTGAGGCAGTCCGCCACCTCCTTTTCCTGTCTCCATCCCCTCCCCTCTCCTCTGGGTCCATGCCATTCCCACTCTCAACCACCCTCCGCCACTCCCCCCGCTCCAGCTTCTACTCCACCATGAGAAGCTAGGCCTAGCAGTGTTGGGACCAGTGGTGAAGAAACGTTGGTGCAGTTCCAGGTTCCCATCTTTTCACCCTCTCCACTCACCTGCAGAGATCACTAACTGTATAAATCCCCATAAGCGAGAGGAATCACCCTTCAAATGTTAGGTAGCTTGAAGGACTAGACTAATTTGTCCATCTACCACCTGCTAGTCTTGATCGGTATTTTCTATTGGCTCAGCTTCATGCTGGAAACATGGGCAGGGGAAGACTCGGGAGAACTATAGAGATAGTTGCTGCCTTCAAGAAATTTATAATCCGGCAGAATGCTGCAAGAAGCGTTCCTGCAGAAGGTAACATTAAGCGTGGCCTTCAAAGAGGGCAGAAAGGCCCTCTTTCCTGCAAACAGGAATGTGACACGCAGTGGCGTGAGCCCTGCCTGAGTAGGGTCTGGACCCCACTGAGCTGATGCTAGATCCTGATCTTGGGGACCCTGACAAGAGCACTCTGGTTGTAAGGAGCCAGGGGGCCTGACGCCTCCACCCCTTGGAGCGTTCCTCATCTCAGGTTGGGTGGTGGGGCTCTCGTGTGTTCTGATTCTTCCTGCTTCCCTCAGAGCTCAGAGATGACCATTGAGCACCAAAGGTGGTTATCCCTCTGACTTCAGAATGTGCACGTGTGCATATGTGCAGCGTGCACCACTCCCTCCCATCATCCTGACACCTGGTTGTCATGCTTCTCTCCCCCGTCCTGTAGGTTCGCAAGGAGCTTGAAGTAAACGGCATTGAGTTTTATCCCCAGAAGGAATTTGATGAAGACTTGGAGGACAAAACCGAGAATGACAAAATCAGGGTGGGTGCCAGGGTGCTGTCTCAAGCAGATGTCCTCTGGGTGCCCCGGGATGCCCACGGGTGCCTCCCTGCCTGTACGGCCTTCCCTGCCTGCCTTGATCCCAACCAGACGTTTGGATGGGGAGACGACAGGACCACGAACACAGAGATGGGGCTCCCTGTACCCAGGAAGCTGATGCTCCCGTCCACCCTCAGACCTCACAAAGATGCCCTCCTCCCCCACAGGGCCTGGAAAAACCCAAGTGTGGGTGCTGGGAGGAAAAGTGTCAGCCACACTCTAGTCGGAGCTCTGCCTCAGTTTCCTCAGACTAGATGAGCAATTTCTAGGCTTTATTTTCCCTCAAAATAATTCTGTTTTGAAAAGTAAATCTCAGCCCAAACTCCAATATATAAAACAAAAACAGAGCGGCTTTGGCAGTGATGCAGGGCACAGTGCCCTGCCTTCTTAGCAGCCCCTGGGACACTTCCTGGGAATCTTAGGGCATCAGGCTTGGAAGCATCACCCCGTGTGATTTCTGAGATCTCTCTCAATTCTGTGTCTACGGTTCTGTGATTGTATGTCAGAATCCCGGGTTCTAGCCTGGGCCTGTGCACTGACCCACTGGAACCTGGGACGTTACTTCCCTGTCTTGGTCTTGAGTCTCCTCCATCAATGCAGAGTAGAGCCAACACCTCTTTGAGGATAAGTCCACTCTTGATGCAAAGGCCAGTCGCCTTTATCAAGTCTAAAAAATTCAACTTGATTTTCAGGGAAGCAGCTCTTTCCGCAGCATACGTCCTCTGCTTTCATTGCACACAGTGAATGTGTGCAATTTAGGAGCATGTCCACAGTGGGCACATAGGTTTGAGAACAAGGACAGCTGGCTCTTGGTGGATATACAACCCACCTGGTAGAGTAGAGGGCCCTACACGTATCAGAAAGTGGCCTTTGACCTCAAGAGTTCGTAGGCTTCTGGCAGTAGGATTTCTTTTTTAATTTAATTAGTTGAAAATATACACAGCAAAACATACACCCATTCAACAGTCTCTGTACAGTTCAGTGACATTGGCCACATTCATTCTCACCCTCCTTTTCTGAGTTGTCCCTTCCCCTCTGACATAAGCTTGCTGCCCCCAAGCTTCTTGTCTAACCTGTTGACTCACTGTTGTCAATTGGATTCCATAGAGAGAGTTTTTAAAAGAGTATAATTCTCAAGCCTGACAGTAGGTTTTACAGGAGTCTCAGTAGCTCTGGCCAGTAGGTTGAGTAGGTGTGTTAGTTTCTTCTAGCTGCTGTAACAAAACACTGTCAGCTGGATGGCTTGTGAAAAGAGAAATGTATTGTCTCACAGTTCTGGAGGCGGGGAGTCCAAGGTCAGGGTGTCAGCCTTGTTGATTCCTTCTGAGGCTTTGAAGGAGAATCTATTCCATCTCTCTCTTCGAGCTGGTGGTAGTGCCCTGTGTTCCTTGGCTTGCAGCTGGAGAGTTGCGTGGCATTCTTTCCCCTGTGTGTCTATGTCTCTCTCTTTTATATGGACACTACTCAGATTGGGTTAGAACCCACCCTACTCCAGTATGACCTCATGTTAACTGATAACATCTTTAAAGACTTATTTCCTAACAAGGTCATGTTCAGAGGTTCCAGTGGTTAGAACATCAACATAGCTTCTGAAGGGACTCAATTAAATCCATAACAACAGGTATTGTTGAAAAAGAGAGGTTCTGTCTGCCTGACCAGCTCACAGACTTGTTCCAAATCACCCCAATATGTGTTAAAAAGCCCTATGGAAAGTGCCAAGTGTTCTCCAATTGAAGGAAAGCAGACTTACTGGGGTTACCAGCTGGAAAGTTGTACGATCAGGGTTTGAACCCAGGACTCCTGAATCCAAGTCCAGTGCTCTTTTCAAGAGACAAGCTCCTTGCCCTTGCCCTCAGTGGGATCACTGAATGAGCATCAGAAATGGCCTGTGTGGTTCAAGACTAGCAGCCAGGACCTGTGTGCTGTCCTGCCGTGGAGGCCCAAGCCATAGCAGGATGACTGTGTCCGTGTGTCTGGTTGTGCTTCTGCCCCTCCAGCAGGAGAGTATGCCCTTCGCAGTGGTGGGAAGCGACAAGGAGTACCAAGTGAATGGCAAGAGGGTCCTCGGCCGAAAAACCCCCTGGGGCATCATCGAAGGTAATTCAAGGCACTTTCTTGATCAACCATCCAGCACCCATTTATTGAGCATCTATAGGTCAAGGGAGGAGCCCTCCTGGTGGTGCAGTGGTTAAGTTCTCAGCTGCAAACCAACAGATCAACAGTTTGAATCCACCAGTCACTCCACAGGAAGAAGTTATGGCAGTCCGCTTCCCAAAAGATGTATATAGCATTAGAAGCCCTATAGGGCAGTTCTGTTCTGTTCTGTGGGATTGCCATGAGTCTGTTGTTTGATGGCAGTGTGTTTGGTGTTTCGGTTTGTGGTCAAAGCAGTGACCTAAGACACCTCACCCCCCCAAAAAAAAAAAAAAAAAATCATTTCTGTGGAGTCAGTTCCAACTCCTGATGACCACGTGTTACAGAGTGGAACTGGGCCCACTGGGTTTTCTTGTCCGTAATCTTTATGGAAATGACACACTGGGCCTTCTTCCACAGTGCTGCTGGGTGGAGGTCAACCTTTCAAACATTCGCTGTGCAACCAAGAGGAAACAATTCATATCACCCAGGGACCTTGGCCTTGTTGTTATGTGCTGTCCAGTCGGACCCAACTCATGGCGACCCCTCCTTGGGTTTCTGAGGCAGTATCACTACGGAAGTAGATTGCCCCATCTTCCTTCTGAGGAGTGGCTGGTGGGTTTGAACCGCCAGTCTTCTGGTCAGCAGTCAAGTGCCTTAGGCACTATGCTACCAGAGCTCCCCATTACCCATTAGAGAGATGCAAATCAAA
>NW_006921670.1:6975969-6995797 GCF_000298275.1 Orycteropus afer afer
GCCCCATCTTCCTTCTGAGGAGTGGCTGGTGGGTTTGAACCGCCAGTCTTCTGGTTAGCAGTCAAGTGCCTTAGGCACTATGCTACCAGAGCTCCTTGGAACGTTGGCCTAGGATTCTCAAAAAAAGAAAGAAAGAAAGAAAAAAAACCAAACTCACTGCCATCGAGTTGAGTCCAACTCACAGTGACCCCCTTTGGGTTTCTGAGACAGTGAATCTTTTTATTTTTATTCTTTAAAAATTTTTATTGTGATTTGGGTGAAAGCTTACAGAGCAAATTCACTTTCCATACAGCAGCTCACATACACTTTGCCTCATGACATTGACTGCAATCTCCCACAATGCAACAGCTCCCCTCCCACTTCTTCCTGATAGTTACCTCTTCCCTGTGTCCTTCCCTCCATGCACTCCTGCCCCCTGAGCTGTCTCCCTGTGCACACATAGCCCTTTTGTTCTCCCATGATTGTTCTCTCCAAGGAGTGTATCTACCTAATGTAAATGTTCAGCTCATATGGAAGTAGATTGCCCCATCTTCCTTCCACAGAGCAGCAGGTGGGTTTGAACTGCCAACCTTCTGGTTAGCAGTCAAATGCCTTAGGCGCTGTACCACTGCAGCTCCTTTGGCCTGGGATAGATGATATAAAATGAATGTCAGCCAGGCCTTACCCTTAAGGAGCTTACAGTCTAATGGGGAAGACAAATCTTACAGGCAAGAAGCAGTGAGAGACCAGTTAAGCCCCTGACCATGAGACACGGACTCAGTGTGTCAAAGAAGTTTAGATCATGGAGAGATGAGTCAGGTCTGGAAAATCCAAAGAGAAGTTTTCAGCTGAAGTGAGATGCAATGGGACCAACTGCTGAAGGTTGTTCAGATGTGGCCGCTTTGGTTTTATTATGAATGGCTATGACTTTGGGCAGGTGGTGATGGCTCTGAAAGTTTTCATAGGATCACTTCATTTATCTCGTTCAATATGATAATCTGGGAGGGTGCAGGGTAGGTGTGCTTGTTTGCAGAATAGGAGCCACCAAACACTTGAGTCTCAGGCAGGTAACATGGCTTGCCCAAGGTCACATGACTTGTCAGGGATGAAGCTTACACTTCTGACTCGGATATTTTGATTCCAAAACTCAGGCTCATTCCATTGTATTGTGTTGTCCCTCATTTTCCTGTGGGCAATCCTTTGTTCGGTTCGTTTGTCTAGCATTTCTCACGGTCTTCCTTGAATTGGAGTCATTGATGAGAATATCCATCTCACCCATTAGATTCTGAGGGCAGAGGGCCCGTGTGGAAATCATTGTCTGGCACCCACGATCCTTGACAAGTGCTTAGCTGATAGTAGGTGCTCAATTTACTTGTGTTGGATTGAATTTATCATGTAGCACGTGACCCTCCTAAAATGGTTTGATTGTTATTTTTCTACATGTGTTGCTGTCTTCCAATCAGATTATAAGCTCTTTAAGGTTAGGAACCGCATCTGAGGCCTTGGGCATTCATGTATCTTAATTTCCTCATCTGTAAAATGAGAAAAAAATAATAATCCCCATTATGTATTATTTCACAGAGGCTAGGACAGTATTGTGGCCATTGTAGCTGCTTAATAAATATTTGTTCAGTGAGCAAAATCAAGTCCCCTGAAGTGTCGCTATGAGGAAGCGCCCACAAGGGTTGTTCAATAACCTGTCCTGTGGCTCTCTCCTAAACATCCCCATGTCCCTAACAGAAGTTCACTTGCGGGGGTAGCTGCATTAATGAACGCCTGCTTTGCTTTGTCCACAGTGGAAAACCTCAACCACTGTGAGTTTGCCCTGCTTCGAGACTTTGTCATCAGGTAAGATGCCCACCCCCTTCCCAGATGGCTGGTTTCATGTATTTGGGGTCAGAGGGGCATGTAAGTGTGACTGTCCAGACACACTTCCTCAGGCTCCGGGGGTTTCCGACAGAGCTTCCACCCCACGTCCAACTCCTAGATGAGGCAGAAAGAACCGTAGAAGCACCTCTGGCTCTCAGGAGAGGGTCTCGTCTGTTGGGTCCAGTCCCATTGCAGTGATGGGTTAACCTCAGACGTGGGTCACATCCTCTCCCCAGCCCTAATCTCAGCCTTCTCTCTTCTAATCCTGTATCCTTCAGGACCCATCTCCAGGACCTCAAGGAAGTGACACACAACATCCATTATGAGACCTACAGGGCCAAGCGGCTCAATGACAATGGAGGCCTCCCTCCGGTGAGCGTGGACACAGAGGAAAGCCACCACAGTAACCCATGACAGACCCCTCTCGTATCATCACACATAGCCACTTTCCACACACGCACATCCCAGACACCACCACCACCCACCTTCTCCCTTTCAACTCTATCCCACAGGCCTGTCTGGTATTTGTAGAGCATCTTGTCTACATATTGTGCGTGTGCGTGTGCGTGTGTGTATGTATGCATGTATGAGAGGGAGAGTGTGTGTGCGTGTGTGTGCACAGGGTGAGGTATTTTTACTGTCCTCTCTGGAGAGGCTCTCCTAAGTTTGGTTCTTCCATGACTGTCCATTATCTGTCTTCTTTCCTTGTGTCCCAGAACAAAGCCGTGCGCCCCATTCAGGAGGTCGGGGGGAGGTTCCATTCAAAAACAATGGGAACAGATGGGCCCTAGGCAGCTCTTTCTCGTGTCTGAACCTGCCCACAAACTGGGGCTGCAGAGATTCTCCAAGGACAGGCAGTGGAGCTAGACCTGGACCCAGGGGGTGGGGAGTCCCAGACTGAACTCTCCCCATCACTCCCAGGGGTGGTCTGGAGTAAGGTGGGACTTCCTGGGACTCATAAGAAGGTCAAGGGAGAGAAAAGAAATATGCTGGGCAGGAAAACTTAGTGCCGAGAAGTGGAGAGCTCCACCCTCAGTCTGTGTTGTGGTCACTGTCCCAAGGCTGCCACTGTCCCTGTCCCTGGTTGCTGCCACTTCCCACCCCACAGCCAGTTGCCTGCCTCTGCTTTCTACTCTTCTTTTTGCCTCTCCCACCTTTCTTCCTTCCTCTCTCTGACATCTTTCACTTCCTTTTAGATGAATCCATTGTAGCTTCGTTGCTGTATTTAGAATGTATGCCCAGTCTACTTCCAAACATGTTTTAGACCACCTTAAAATAAAATCACAGCTGAAAGCACGGGATAGTACCAACCGACGGCAAGAAAAATCAGAGAGAGAGAAAAGGGGGACGAAAGTGTCTGCAGTTGAGTGCTAATCTTGGCCCTGAACTTGGCAGTCAAGGCAAAAAGGGGAAATACGCAAGTGACGTGGTCCTCAGTGCCTGGTCCCTGGAAGCACGTGGCTTGGTCAAGTGAGATGACCTTTTGCGGGCATTAAGTCCTAGAAGAACTCACTAGTTCTAAAGAAGTGTCAAAAGCAATGTGCGATTTTATTTATTTATTTATTAGCAGTTTGACTTAAGCTACAGTTTTTGGACGACATCTTTTTCTCCATCAATGTCCTTTCTCTTCCAAGCTGACTTCTCTGTGGCTTCCTTCTCAGATAAACTTACTGTCTCTTACTCTTTTCTCTCTCACTTTCATGCTGACGCTAGTTGCAGCCATGTCTGTCTGTCTGTCTCTGCTTTACTCCGATTCCCGCTCCTCCTGACTCCCGTAGACATTCCTAACAATACCCACTCATCCATTGACCCTTTTCTCACATTTCCCGTCACCCCTGTATTTATTAATATATCTTCTCCCCTGTTTGTTTTTTACAAATAAGCTACTCTTTTTTCCTGTGGTCTGTGAAGTTGCTGAGATCTGAGACTATTTAGGGTTAGGAAAGGGAAAAGATCTCGTTATTGCAAAGACCTCAGCCAACCTCCTGTCCCACCTCTTGGTCCAGCCCTAGGCATGTTCACTCGTCCTCTACAGACCCCGGCATTTCTTCTCCACTCTCACTCAGGTGCTAGGAAAACACCTAGACTTAGACCCAAGGGTCCATGGACCAGGAGAAGAGAGGTGGGGTGATCTGCTTGCCAGTGACCCAAAATGTATGGCCTCCATCCTTGGAGGCTTACCTAAGGATCCAACACACATCCTCCCTGGCCCCCAGTTATTCCCAGATAGGCAGCTGTTGGGTTAGAACAACAGCAGTGTTACAGCCCAGAGGAGGGGTCGTTGGCTTATACAGAGAGCAGTGCTGTATGGAGACTAGGACTAGCAGGGGCCGATCGAAGGGAGAGGGTGGTGGGCATTGGAGGGGCTGAATAGGAGAATGGTGCTTGGTGCCTTTAAACCATGACCTCGGCCTCCCCGGAGAAGCTTTGATATGTCTGCTGCCAGCTTCTGGTCTCCACACCCTCAACCATTCTCAACCCCCCTGCAGGGAGAAGGCCTCCTCGGCAATGTCCTTCCACCTGTGCCCGCCACCCCCTGCCCCACTGCTGAATGAAGGCCATTTCAAGCTGCTTCTCCCTCCATTCCTCTCAGCCGTTATTGCTGCAGGGCCAAGCCCTTCTAGCCATGCTCCCCTCAGCAGGTGCGAGGGCCCAGCCAGCGCCTCTTTAGGACAGTTGCTTCCTCCTTGCACCCAAACCACCCCTTTCCTCTCAGTGGAACGGAGTTCTCGCCAGCACGGCCCTGCTCCGTCACCTGTGTCAGCCGGTCCCCGCCCCCTGTAGGGAGAAGGGGCTCCTCCAGGGCTTCCTCTGCCCTTGCAAACCCATACCAGCTACTTATCACCATCTCCGAGGGAAGTGGCATGGCTCCCTCCCCATTCATCTGCATGAGCTACTCTTGGCTCCCTTTGAGAACCAAGAAAGCACCGTTTTTGCTTGTCAGATTTGGGGATGTCAGCTGTTGTGAGCCCTGATGTGGGACAAAGGCGTTTCCTTCATTGCTGGAAGGCTTTCTTAAGGATGAGTCATTCAGATGTTGGGGGCGTAAGGGCTAGGGTCACTTTTTAAAAATCCCCACTTGTGGCTGGCCCATTGTGCCGTCACACACCCTCCCCACCCATGCGACAGCCACTTAGGAAGAGTAGTTTCCCTGGAGATATTTCTAGAGCTGACTTCCTTATCCCCAAACTTAAAAAAAAAGACACCCCCTCCCACCCTGGTCATAAAACCCCAGATACCCATAAGATGTGAATTCTAGGAAGAAAAAAAGGCACCCTTCTGACCACTTAGCAATAAGACGGATCTCTTCCCACCTACCCTGACCAACCCTGCTCCCACCCCCGTTAATGTGATGAATTAGCCTGGCCACAGGTGGTCGCTGTAGGCTAACGGGAAATACCCGATGGAGGGCAAAGCCCCCATTAGATGCATGAATGTTTGCGAATGTCGGCTGCCACTGCCCCACACGCTGTGTCTTTATGGAACCCCCTCCCGACCCCACTCTCCACCTGGACACAACCTGCTCAAAGGCTGGTGACTTGTGGGCCATTCATCTGCAACCAGGTCCTGATGGAGCAAGAGGCCCGAGCCTAGGGGATGCAAGAACGACCCATTTCTTAAATGTTCCTAGTCCCAGCCAACCACTTGGTGACATGATGGCTAAATGTCCCAACTGAGAACAAGCCAACAGACACACAAACTGGTCGTGTAAATGTTGCTAGACTTTGTGATGTACAACTAAACATTGCTATTTGAACAAGAACCGCCTGGCCTGTGTCTTTTTTGTGCTTCCAACTCCTTTACCCGAAGAGCAACTTCATCATCTGCGGAGGTGAGATAAGGCCTGTCTCGGTCAGAAGCAGCCACAGAAAGTTCACATGGGAACCATTTTGTGGAGTCAGTTCATCTTCAGTTGGCATGAGGTCATACCTCAGCCATTATTCCCTGGTGTTTTGTATTGAATATGAGTGATGGAGCTATCTCACTTGACCTTGAGGATGCTGTGTTCGTCAGCCTATCTCCCTCAATGGAAACAATGTTTGTTTCCATTCCCAGCTTTTTCCTGAAGGCATAAATCAACTGCCATCGAGTTGATTCTGACTCATAGCAACCCTAGAGGAAAAAGTAGAACTGCCCCATGGAGTTTTTCCAAGGTAGTAAATCTTTACGGAAGTAAACTGCCTCCTCTCCCGCAGAACAGCTGGTGGGTTTGATCCACTAACCTTTTGGTTAGCAGCCAAATGCCTTAACCTCTGCACCACCAGAGCTCCTTTGAAGGCATGAAGACTATCCCAAGTAGGATGCAAAATGTATAACTGTTGTGAAAAACAGTTTGATGGGTTCCTCAAAAAGTTAAACACAGAACTACCATATGACCCAGCAATTCCACTCCTAGGTAGATCCCCAAGACACCTGAAAGCAATGTAAACAGACATGCATACTAATGTTCCTTGTAGCACTACAATAACCAAAAGGTGGGAACAGCCTAGAGGTCCATGACCGGGTGAATGGGTAAGAGTGCACAAACAAAATGGAATACTACTCAGTCTAACCCATGCTACGATATGGATGACCCTTAAAAACCTTATGCTCAGTGAAATAAGTCAATTACAAATGGATAAATATTATATAATCTCACATGAAGGTTGGGCAATCCTACTTCCGTAGTGATACTGCCTCGGAAACCCAAGGAGGGGTCGCTATGAGTTGGGGCCGACTCGACGGCACATAACAACAACAACAACAACACATGAAATAACAAAAATAGGCAAATGTAGAGAGTCATGGAGTCACTGTGATTCGGAAGCAACTCGGTGGCACCTAACAACAATAGCAACACAGAGACCGAGGTTTGTTAGTGGTTACCCAGGGTGAAGAGAGAAAGGGAGAGACATTGTTTAGGAAACAATGAGTGTTAGGGTGATGGGCAATTCGGCAATGATTATGGGTGGGGGTTGCACAATGTGATTAATGTAACTGATGTTCCTGAAAAAAATACTTTTGCTGGAGGGGTGGGGAGACGACCCCAAGTTTATGGAAGCAGCAGGTCCATCTTGCCTGGAGATGCGTCTACTTTACCATGAATGGTTTAATTTGGTTAACATTTTAAATTTATACTACTTCGAACTGGTTCTTGCCAGTTCAGTAATGGCTGGTGAAGCAAAATTGGAATGGACTTGAATTTGTAAAACGTGGATGTACCAGAATGGGAAAAATTGCCAGTGGAAAAGTTACCTGCTAGACACTTAATCTCCCTCTTAGAAAAGAAGGGCAGTGTGCATGTTGCATAGCAACCAAATCTCTTGATCTGCAGAGTCAGAAACAATGGTGCCCGGCTCAAAAATTGAAGCCAACCAGGCACCTTTAAATGTGTGTTGGCAATAATCCAATCTCCCACATCAGGTTCCTGAAAGGGCTCACTATGCCTCTTCTGTCTCTTCCAAGTCTCCCATTCCAGGGCTTCACCCTGTAGTTTTTCCTGTTCCAGTTATCATTCTCCTTCCCCGAATCTAAAAAACTTTGGATATGTTCTATTTTGCTACACTGGCCAGTTGAAACCCTGAAATTGAAAGCACTTGTCTCTTCTCTGTCTTGGGCTTCTCTTGAACAAATTCTTCCTTTCCTTGAGGTGCACACTCTTTTCTGTAGTCGGCAAATAACACAGTCCTCACTTGTATATTATTTCTGTGAATTTGAATGTGACAACTGTAGACATTTATATTTGTTGTGGTTAGGTGCTATCAAGTCAGGTTAGACTCATAGCAAACTCATGGACAATATAACAAAACACTGCCCAGTCCTGCACCATCCTTTGGTGGCATAGTGCCTAAGGCACTTGACTGCTAACCAGAAGGCTGGCGGTTCAAACCCATCAGCCACTCCTTAAAACGAAAGTTGGGCAATCTACTTCTGTAGTGATACTGCCTCGGAAACCCAAGGAGGGGTTGCTATGAGTTGGATTCGACTCGATGGGAGTTTGGGTTTTTTTTTTTTTTTTTTTGAGTCTATTGTTGTAGCCACTGTGTCAATCAATCTTATTGAAGGTCTTCCTCTTTTTCACTGACCAACTACTTTTCCAGACATGATGTCCTTCTCCAGGGACTAGTTCCTCCTAATAATATGTCCAAAGTATGAGAGGCAAAGTCTTGCCATACTCGCTTCTAAGGAGCTTTCTGTCTATATTTCCTTCAACATGGATTTGTTCATTCTTCTAGCAGTCAATGGTATATTCAATATTCTTCACCAACACCACAGTTCAAAGGCATCAATTCTTCTGCAGTCTTCCTTATTCATTGTCCAGGAATCACATGTCCATACAATTATGTTCACCATATTGTAATGTTGCATCAGGGCCCGTCTCCGTTCAGGAAGAATAAGAAACTAGGGTCAGCACAAAGCTGGTTCCTCTGAGGCGGAAGTCAGACGTATCTCCACTGCCCAAATTCTTCACCATTTCTGACACCAACCACCCCTTCTTCACCCCCATTGTACTCTCTACTTCCCTGCTGGCTTCAATGATTTCATTGCAATGGCCACACAGAACTCACAGACCATATGCACAGTTATGTGGTTTAGTATTGTTGTTGTTGAGGATATACACAACAGAACATGTACCACTTCAACTGCTTCTACATGTATAGTTTAGTAACATCTATTACTTTCTTTGAGTCATGCAACCATTCTCATCATCCATTTCTGAGTTGCTGTTCCCACATTAACAGAAACTCCCTGCCTAAGTTGCCTATTTATGTTTTGAATTGGTGTTGTCGATTTGACCCCATATGGGTAGATCTTAATAGAACATCATTGCTCAAGGTAGACATTCTTTATTTGCTGTTAGGTGTTGTCATGTTGATTCTGACGTATAGCGACCCTGTGTACAACAGAACACAACACGGTCTGGTCCCACACCAGCCTCACAATCATTGCCGTGCTTGAGCACATCATTGCAGCCACTGTGTCAATCCATCTCATTGAAGGTCTTACCCTTTTTCGCCGACCTTCTGCTTCCCCAAGCATGATACCCTTCTTCAGAGACTGGTCCCTTCTGACCAAAGTACGAGAGATGAAGTCTGGCCATTCTCGCTTCTAAGGAGTGTTCTGCCTGCACTTGTTCTGAGACAGATTTGTTCATTCTTCCAGAAGTCCATGGTACGTTCAACATTCTTTCCCAACACCACAATTCAAATGCATCAATTCTTCTTTGGTCTTCTTTATTCATTGTCCAGCTCTCACAGACAAGTGAGGCTATTCAAAATGGCTTGGGACAGGTGCACCTTAGTCTTCAAACTGACATTGTTGCACTTCAACACTTTAAAAAGGTCTTTTGCAGGCACATTTGCCCAGTGTAATACACCATTTGATTTCTTGAGTGTTGCTTTCATGGGCACTGATTGTGGAATCAAGTAAAATGAAATCCTTGACAACTTCAATCTTTTCTCCATTTATCATGATGCATTCATTGGTCCAGTTGTGAGGATTTTTATTGTCTTATGTTGAGATGTAATCCATACTGAAGGCTGTAGTCTTTGATCTTCATCAGTAAGTGCTTCAAGTCATCTTCACTTTCAGCAAGCAAGGTTGTATCATTTGAATATCTCAGGTTGTTATTGAGTCTCCCTCTAATCTTGATGTGATGTTCTTCTTCATATGGTCCAGCTTCTCAGATTATTTGTTCAGAATACATACAGACTAAGAATGATGAAAGGATACACCCCTTTCCTGATTTTAAATCATGCAGTATTTCCTTGTTCTGTTCGAACAACTGTCTCTTGGTCTATGTACAGGTTCCTCATTAGCACAATTAAGTGTTCTGGAATTCCCATTCTTCCCAATGTTATCCTAATTTGTTATGATACACACTGTCAAATGCCTTTACACAGTCAATAAAATAGAGGTAAACATCTTACTGGTATTCTCTGCTTTCAACCAAGACCCATCTGACATCAGTAATGATATCCCTTGTTCCACGTTCTCTTCTAAATCTGGCTTGAATTTCTAGCACTTCCCTGTTGATGTACTACTACAACTGTTTTTAAATTATTTTCAGCAAAATTTTACTTGTATGATATTAATGACATTGTTGGATAATTTCCACAGTCTGTTGGATCACCTTTCTTTGGAATGGGCACAAATACAGATCTCTCCCAGTAAGTTGGCCAGGTAGCTGTCTTTCAAATTTCCTGACATAAACAAGTGAGGGTTTCCAGCATTACATCCATCTGTTGAAACATCTCACTGGGTATTCTGTCAGTTCCTGGAGCCTTTTTTTTTTTCCCCCCAATTCCTTCAGTGCGGCTTGGATTTCTTCTTTCAGTATGGTTCTTGATCACATGCTATCTCGTGAAATGGTTGAACGTTGACCAATTGTTTTTGGTCCAGTAATTCTGTACACTCCTTTCACTTTTTTTGACGTTCCCTGCATTGTTCAATTCTTCGCCCACAGAATCTTTCAGTACTGCAACTTGAGACCTGAATTTTTCTTCAGTTCTTTCAGCTTAAGAAATGCCGAGCATTTCCCTTTTGTTTTCTAGCTCCATGTTTCTGCCATTTCATTGTAATGCTTTACTGTGTCTTTTCCAGCCACCCTTTGGAATCTTCTGTTCAGCTCTTTTTCTTCATCATTTCTTCCATTTACTTTAGTTACTCTCCACTCAAGAACAAGTTTCAGCATCTCTTCTGACATCCATTTTGGTCTTTTCTTTCTTTCCAAAGGTAGGAGGTTGTTCAAGGAGGCAATTAGCCACATATTTCATCTCCTCCTCCTATTCCTGACTCTCTTTCTCCCTCTGTTGCTCCAGGCAAAAAGAAAGCAATTGTGCCTTGGATGGCTGCCTGCAAGCTTTTAAGACTCCAGGTATTAATTACTCAATGAATAGGAAAACAGAAGCACTAAACACGTTATTAAGCCCATGAACTGGGATGTCCCATGAAACAATGACCCTGTACCTCCAATCCAAGGAACAAAATCCCATGAGGAGTTTGGTTGTACATAAACAGCCTCAGCAGCTACTTTTTGTTGTTGTTGTTGTCATCATTGTAAATATATC
This sequence comes from Orycteropus afer afer, assembly GCF_000298275.1. Classification (NCBI taxonomy): domain Eukaryota; kingdom Metazoa; phylum Chordata; class Mammalia; order Tubulidentata; family Orycteropodidae; genus Orycteropus; species Orycteropus afer. The sequence goes on from NW_006921670.1 coordinate 6,986,868, forward strand.
ATACAACATTTGACAAGTCAAATTTTTCCAGGTATACAACTTATTGACAGTAATTACATTAATCAGCTATGCAACCCTACCCTCAATCAATGTGATTTTTCCATCACTGTAAACTGGAACTCAGCACTCTATATGCAATAACCCTCCTTTCCTCTTCTCCCCCACCCCTGGTAACCACTAATAAACCTGCAGCTTCTCTTTTCAGTTATTGGTAAAGTCTTAAGAACAAAAATTTTTAATTTTTATGAGGTCTCATTTATTTTTGTCTTTTGCTATTTGTGCTTTTGTTATTATATTAGATAATCTGTTGTTGAAAGCTAGGCCTGACCACTTTGCCCCTGCTTGTTTTTCTAAGAATCTTACGGTTTTAGTTTTCACATTTAGGTTCTTAATCCGTTTTGAGGGAGCTCTGGTGGCATAGTGCCTAAGGCATTTGACTGATAACCAGAAGGCTGGCGGTTCAAACCCACCAGCCACTCCTCGGAAGGAAGGTTGGGCAATCTATTTCCATAGTGAAAGCGCTTCAGAAACCCAAGGAGGGGTTGCTTGGAGTCAGATCCGACTCGATGGCAGTGTGTTTAATCCCTTTCTGAATTTGTTTTTGTGTAGGGTGTGTAAGGTGTGAGGCATGGATCCTGTTTCATTTTTCTGCATGTGGAAATCCATTTTCCCAGCACCATTTACTGAAGACACTCTTTTTTTACCTGTTGAATGGACTTAGCATCCTTGTCAAAAGTCAATTCATCATAGATGTGTAGATTTATTTCTGGACTCTTAATTTTATTCGATTGGTCTGTCTATTGTAATAAACAATCAGTACTAAGCTGTTTTGATTACTGTAGACATACTGGGAAAAAAAAAAAAAACCCAAACTCCTTGCCGTCGAGTTGGTTCCAACTCATAGCGACCCCTCCTGGGGTTTCCGAGGTGGTATCTCTACGGAAGTAGATTGCCCAGTCTTCCTTTCGAGGAGTGGCTGGTGTGTTTGAACCACCAGAATTCTGGTTAGCAGTCAAATGCCTTACATACTACACCACCAGAGCTCCCGTAGCCATACAATATGTTTTTAAACCAGAAAGTGTGAGTCATCCTACTTTGTTCTTCTCTTTCAACAATATTTTAGCTATTCAAGGCCTCTTGCCATTCCATATAAAGTTGAGGATTGGCTTTTCCATTTCTGTAAAGAAGGCTGTTGGAATTTTTATTGGGAATGTGTTGAATATATAGACCACTTTGGGTAGTATTGACATCTTAACAATATTAAGTCTTCCAATGCATGAACATGGAACATCCTTCCATTTATTTAAATCTTCTTTAATCTCTTTCAGCAGTGTTTTGTAATTTTCAATATGTCAGTCCTTCACATGCCTGGTTAATTTTTTTCCCAGGTATTCTATTCTCTTAGACGCTATTGTAAATGGAATCTTTTCCCTTTAAGATTTCTCATTGCTAGTGTTAGTTATGGGAGCTCTGGTAGCATAGTGGCTAAGACACTTGCCTGCTAACCAGACGGCTGGCAGTTCAAACCCACCAGCCACTCCTCGGAAGGAAGGTTGGGCAATCCTACTTCCGTAGTGATACTGCCTTGGAAACCCAAGGAGGGGTCGCTATGAGTCGGGGCCGACTCGACGGCACATAACAACAACAACAACGGTGTTAGTTATGTGGTTTATTAGAGAAGTAACAGGCTACAAATCAGGATCAGGATCAATTTGGATAGGATATAACTCAGGGGACAGGATCAACTTCATAAGGAAAGCTTCCAAATAGGACCCTCTCGGTTCCTTCTGGACCACGCCTGGAGGAGGCCTTTCTCTTGGCCGTGCCAGTTGGCAGCCCTTCTCTTGGTCGTTGGGCGTTGCTAGGTCTCATGCTAGCCATTGGGCCTTACCTCTGCTGCTGGGCCTTCCTGAGGCGCTGCCCGCTCAGGCAACTCTTACAGTTCTTTTGGCTCCTAAGGCACTTGACTGCTAACCAGGAGGCTGATGGTTCAAACCTACCAGCCACTCCTCGTAAGGAAGATGGGGCAATCTACTTCTGTAGTGATACTGCCTCAGAAACCCAAGGAGGGGTTGCTATGAGTTGGGTCCAACTCGATGGCACATAACAACGACAACAATAACAAGTGCTGAGAGGCACCCTGCTCTGACAATAAGCCTCCTGCCTGAAGGTGCTCAGCTCTGTCTGTCTTTGTGGGCCAACAAGCACTGCCACATCTGTCTGTTGGTCCTTTGGTTCCTGATGCTCATACTGCTGTTGCTGTCTTGCTCCAGTCCGTGCTGTGGTCAGTATTATAACTCTTGACCCATAATACATCTCTTTTAGGAGGTTCCTTCTCTCTCTCATTACCAAACCAAAAACCAAACTTGCTGCCATGGAGTTGGATCTGAGTCATAGCGACCCCTCCTTGGGATTCTGAGGTGATATCTCTATGGAAGTAGATTGCCCAACCTTCCTTCCAAGGAATGGCTGGTGGGTTTGAACTGCCAGCCTTCTGGTTAGCAGTCAAATGCCTTAAGCACTACCCCACCAGAGTGCTTCTCTCTCCCATTACCTCTCTCAAAACCTCTGTCAGGTTGGGTGCTTATACACACAAAGTCCTTGTCAATTTCAAAGCAGGGCCCTTCCAGCTGGACCACAAACAGACCAATCCTTGCAAAGTCATTTAATCCTATTGAATGCTGTTATGCACCACCACATTTGCATAGTAAAGTGACCAATCCCTGCAAAGTGCATAAAAAAAAAAAAAAAAAAACCCACAAAAAACAATCACAGGGCAGACTGTGGCCTAAAGAATCATTTTTGGCAGAATTGAAAACCCAAGGCCAGAAAGGCCACATATAAAGAGAAACTCATTGCACTACACATGCCATACTATACTAGTTGTCATGGAGTCAATTCCCTCTCACAGAGACCCCGTGTGTGAGAGAGCAGAACTGTGTGATTATATTTGAAGCTTCAATATTCTTTAGGGTGAGTGCGAGGTACAGATGAATTGTAGGAAGTGATTTGGAGGGGTTAGGACTGGAGGAAGAACAGTCAGGTTGTTGGAAGATTCAAGTAAAATGACAAGGGCTGGAACAAGAGTGGCAATAGGACACCAATATAAAAAGATTTAAGGGATTAAGAACAGAGCCATGTGGTAGCATGAAATATTGTACCTAAAAGAAACATGAGAGTTCTTTTGGTCCAATGCCTTCATGTTGTTGTTGTTATTTGCCGTCGAGTCGGCCCCGACTCATAGCGACCCATCCTTGGGTTTCCATGGCAGTATCACTACGAAAGCAAGATTGCCCAACCTTCCTTCCGAGGAGTGGCTGGTGGGTTTGAACCGCCAGTCTTCTGGTTAGCAGTCAAGTGCCTTAGGCACTATGCTACCTTCATAGAAATGTGGAAATGGAAATCCAGAGAGTATAATCACCTTGCATGCTTAGTTATCATGGCAGGAAGGGGTGGGGACCTCAATGCTTGTTCCACTATTTCACACACCTCCTACAGTATTTCACCTATTTTAATAAGTCATTGCTTGAACAGTTTCTCTTAGAAAGATCAGCACAAGGCTGGTTCCCATGAGGTGGAGGTTAAAGATGTCCCAAATGTCCAAACTACCGTGCCACTCCATCATTTCAGACATTAAGTCCTCCTCCTCCTCCCAGTAATCTCCCCAGTCTTAGGGTTCTGTATTTTGCTATAACGCCTCACAGAACTCACAGACCCCCAGGGAATTGTCTCACATAGTAGTGGGGGAGGCTGGCAGGCTGGCGAGTCCCAGGTCTGTGAGTGGGTCTGGAGGATCCTCCCAATTCTCGGGGTTTGATGAACCTCGATCAGCAGATCAGATCACGGCTGCTGTCCCGAATCCAGGGGTGAGATGAGGATGAGCCAAAACACAAAACCAGAGCAAGAGGAGGGTGAACCTTCCCAGGAGATTTGTAGGTATACCCTCAAGGAAGCTAAGGGTGGTGATTTAGTTATACCCTCCAGCAAGGCAGGACTCAAGATACATTCCACCTGTGTTGCTCCAACAAAACCCAAGTGGGTGGCTTGAACAATCAGCAGCTACTCAGTTGCTCACTGCAAATCCCACCACAGAGCCGATTGCCAGTCATTATAGGGAACAACTACTACCAGCTGCCCAGACAAGTTGACACCAACCTTACCTACTGCACCACCCCAAAGAGGCATGGATAATAGGATTTACAATACATCACAGAATGGAGGACAATGGCTAGAAGGGCCACATCAAGCAATTCACCGAAGTCGTATACTTTTTTTTTTTTTTTTTACATTTCTGAAATCAAGGTCCATCTTACAATTGATGGCATGTCAGTTTATCTGGCAGCTTTCTTCTTGTTGTTAGTTTCAGTCAGTCAATTTTGACCCCTGGTGATCCCATGTGTTACAGAGTAGAACTGCTTCACAGGGGTTTCTGGGCTGTAATCTGAACAGAAGCAAACTGCTAAACCTTTCCTACCTTGGTAAGCTTTTTTCCTTACTGCCATCTTAAAAAAGTATCTTATTACTGATTGCATCTTAAATTCGATGAAATACAGTACCTACTCCTCACTGACTATCTCATAATTTGACATTTCATTGAATTTACAATTGTAAAAAACCTACTATCCAAATTGTTTTGCATTATAACAATGTACATGTGGCAGTAACAAACACTGAGGTGGGAGGTGAGAATAACATTGGTTGTGATAGTTAAGGTTATGTGTTGACTTGACTGGGCCATAATGCTCAGTGGTTTGGCAGTTATGTAATGATGCAATTTGGCAGTTACGTAATGATGTAATTATTCTCTGTGATCTGATGTGATGCTCCATTTTTGCATAAAGCAGATTTTCACACAAAGGTTTGGCCTTTGGACCTTGTGTTCATAAACGAGGAGTGGGTGTATGTAAGACGATATTAATATCCTTCTGTTTGAAGACCTCTGGTACTGTTTGTGAAGTTTAAAGGAAATAATTTGTTTTAGTCCTCAAAGGAGCTCTGGTGGTGTAGTGGTAAGGCTTTTGGCTGCTAACCAGAAGGTTGGTGGTTTCAACCCACCAGCTGCTCCATAGAAGAAAGATTGGGCAGTCTGTTTCCATAGATTTACTGCCCTTGCAACCCAATGGGAGTCGCTATGAGATGGCAGTGAGTTAACCCTCAAAGCAATTCCAACATAAGGTATTTTGCCAGATCCTCACAATGCAGCAGACAGGGCAAGTATGATCATGACACAGACATGAGAGGTTCCTCTGATCTTGGAGCCAGAATGGCTTCCATCTTGACATTCCCCTTTGAGTTCCTGACCCTTTTTTGGACGCTGTCTCATAAGACAATGGTTCCAATTCATGGCCTTCTCAGGTGGCAGAAATTTGTGGGCTTTAGGAGAGGGATGGAATCACTCTGGACCCTTTCTCCGAAGGGCAGCAGCTTCCTGGCCATGGCGCGGGAGGCCGTAGGAAAATCCAGGCAGCAGTTCCAGTGAGTACTGCTTTTAACTTTGCTTCTGGAGGTGCCCAACCCTAGCTTATAACCAACAACCATGCTGGTGGCCCAGGAGGGCCTCTCCGCATTCCAGAGGCGGAGTCACTACCCTGGACCCGCCTCTTTTCCTATCAGGGTCATGGCCCAATGCTAAGTCTGCCTCCTCTCTGACTCCGGCCCCTCAAGTGACCTGCCGCCTCGCCCACTAACTTCCCTTCTTTGCGCCATAATCTCCGCCTTCTCCTCCGGAGCCCCGCCCCACGGCTCGGTTTAGGCCCCGCCCCTTCCCATCTGTGGGGCGCCTGGGCGGCCCAGGGAGCAACATGGCGGTGAATCAGAGCCACACACAGAACCGCCGTGGGGCCATCATCCCTTACGGTGAAAGGTGCCTGAGGGGCAGCCCGGGTAGCTGCCAGAGGAGGGAGGAGGGGAATGGGTAGACGTCAGGGGCTCTCAGCGAATTAGGGCCTTTCCCGCCTGTTCCTGGTGTGGGGGGGAAGCTCCGCCTCTCAGCGTATGGGAGCGCGGGCCACCTCGCGCGCTGCCTCTAGGGTACTCTGGATGTGGAGAGCAGTGAGCAGGAGCACGCCGCCTCACGGGGGCGCAGGGCAGGAGGCGTGTCGCCCCAGAAGAGCAGTCCGAGGGGACCCACCGGTCGTGAGGACTCAGACCTCCCCTCCGGGTCGCGGTATGGCTACCTGACCGCGACCCTGAGGGTCCCGCGTGCGTCCCTTCTCTGACTCTCAGGGGCAAGGTCCCGGAGGCTTAGCACAAACAGGGTGGAGCACAAACGGTGTGCGCCACCAAGCCATTCTTAGGTATTTTCCTCTGTGTCTGCTATGATTTGCCCTGCTTTTCTAACCTAGCGGTGAGCTCGTGACCGGATGCTGTGCCCGGCTGGGACAGCACACCGAGGTGGGTTTGAATTGATCAGGAAATGCCACTGAGACATCATGAAAAACTGCTGTTCAGATCTTTTTCTTATGCTTCTTTCCCTGGAATAGTTTCCTGACAGGATTGTCCGGGCGTCAGAATTGTCTTCACCTGCTCCCTGAAATCGCTCTGCTGCTTGGTTCAGTTTCACGGCGGGAGGTGATCACTCTTGCCTCTGACAGTCAGGCATCTGAGTACTGACCTAGAGCACTGTGCCTTGTGGCCGTCATACTGTGCTGTGACCCCATTTCTAATCTGGTATTGGAGTGTCTTCTCACTCAGGCTCTGCCTTTCTGTTCTTCTGTGGTATGTTGGAAGCAGGAGTCAAACAGGTTTTTTTTTAAATTGGCACATCATTTGGGTTCAATGAATGATAAAGACATTAACTGGGATTCAGATCATTTACTTAAGCTTGAACCCTTGCTGAGGTTCTTCTCAGTGTTTGGGGCAGGATAATGTTAGATAACCTTAGCTCATCGGGGCTGTGCAATTTCATCAGCGGTTTTCATCTCTCAGAAATCTGTTGTTCTCCAGACAAAACCATTTGGCCAACGTGGTAAAAATGCATTCTTTGTTTTACTGTAGTTTACTGTCACTGAAGTTTTACAATCAGTGTGGCATCCTTGTAGAACATCCTAGAGTGACCCCCTGCCACACCCCCAGGAACATTTGGCAATGGAAGCAGCAGTCAAGACATCAGATGACGTATCGCACTGGGCAAATCTGCTGCAAAAGACCTCTTTAAACTGTTGAAGAGCAAAGATGTCTCTGTGAAGACTAAGGTGCACCTAACCCAAGCCATGGTATTTTCAGTCACCTCATATGCATGTGAAAGCTGGACAATGCATAAGGAAGACCAAAGAAGAGTTGATGCTTTTGAGTTGTGCTGTTGGTGAAGAATACTGAAAGTACCATGGACTGCCAGTAGAAGGAACAGATCTGCTCCTTGGAAATGAGAATGGGCAGATTTTGTCTCACTTACTTTGGTCATGTTTTCAGAGGAGACCATTCCCTGGAGAAGGAGGTCATGCTTGGTAAAGTGGAGGGTCAGCGAAAGAGGGGAAGGCCCTCAGTAAGATAGATTGACACAGTGGCTGCAGTGATGGGCTCAGATATAACAAGGATTGTGAGGCTGGTGCAGGACTGGGCAGTGTTTTGTTCTGTTGTACATAGGATCACTATGAGTCAGAGTCGACTCAACAGCATCTAACAACAAACATTTCTGGTTGTCACACTTGTGTGTGTGAAGTGCTATAGACATCTGTTGGATTGAGGCCAAGGATCCTGTAAGCATCCTACAGTGTGCTGGACAGCCCCCTACAACAAAGAATTACCTGACCCAAAATGTCAGTAGTGCCAAGGTTGAGAAACTGCACAGAAGAGGTGACCAAAGAATTTGACTCAAATGAAGTGCCAACTGCATAGCTACCTCCTGAACAACATCATGTCTAAGGCCAAATTTATGACCCCATCCTTCAATAATTTTCTTTTTCTGACTCTCATATTTTTTTGGAGGCAAGGTCATCTTTGGTTTCAAATGATCATTTTGTCCCTCAGATCCAATGAGTTAGCTACCAAGTTCAGTGGATTCTTCCTTCAGTCTTTTTTATTTTTTGAACTTTCACACTTAATAAATCTAAGTCACTTTTTAAAAACTGAAGTAGAAATTCATATAACATAAAATGTGCTATTTTAACTATTTTAGAATGGGCGTTGTGGCTTTTAGTGCATTCATCATGTTGTGCGATCATCACCGTTACCTAATTCCAGAGCGTTTTCATCACTCCCAAGAGAAAGCCTGGACCCAATAAGCAGTCACTTCCATTCCCTACTTTCCCAAACCCCTGACAACCACTCTTCTGCTTCCTGTCTCTATGGACTTGCGAATCCTGGATATTTCATGTAAATAGCATCATACAACGTAAGGGTTTTGTGTCTGGATTCTTTCACTTAGCATTGTCTTCAAGGTTCATTCATGTTGTATGTAGCATGTATCAGGACTTCAATTCTGAGGTCCAGCTTCATTCTTTTGCATGTGGATATCCAGCTATCTACTGTTTGTTGAAAACACGATTCTTTCCTCATTGAATGGACCTGGCAAATATAAAAAAGCAACTGACTGTAGATGTGTGGGTTATTTCGGGACTATTCCATTGATCTGTATGTCTATTCTTATGTCAGTACCATATTTTTAATTACTGTAGCTTTGTAGTAGATTTTGAAATTAGGAGTGTGAGTCCTCCAACTTTGTTCCTTTTTTGAAGATTATTTTGGTTATTCTGAGCTATTTGCAATTCCGTATGAGTCATCAGCTTGTTCATTTCTGCAAAGAAAGGCAGTTGGAATTTCCATAGGGATTGCGTTGAGTCTGTAGATCATTTTGGGCAATGTTGCTTTGTTATGTGCTGTCGAGTCAGACCCGACTCATAGCCACCCCTCCTTGGGTTTCCGAGGCAGTATCACTACGGAAGTAGATTGCCCAACCAACCTTCCTTCCAAGGAGTGGCTGGTGGGTTTGA
>NW_006921670.1:6996307-7009412 GCF_000298275.1 Orycteropus afer afer
CAACCTTCCTTCCGAGGAGTGGCTGGTGGGTTTGAACTGCCAGCCTTCTGGTTAGCAGTCAAGTGCTTTAGCCACTATGCTACCAGAGCTCCTTGCTAGTGTATGTAAATACAATTGGTTTTTGTATGTTGATCTTGCATCCTGCACTTTGCTGAACTAGTTTTTTTTCTATAGCTTTACCATTGCTTTTTTTTTTTGTAGGTTTTTAAAAGGATTTTCTATATATAAGATAATTTCCTATTCAAATATAGATTTTATTTTTACTTCATCCTTTTCAATGAGGAATGCTGTTTGTTTCTTTTTCTTACTTAATTGACCTTGTTAGACTTTCCAGTACAACGTTTGGTTTGGTTACCTTGTGCTGCTTTAACAGAAAAATACCACAAATGGGTTGGCTTTAACAAACAGAAGCTTATTCTCTTGCGGTTTTGGAGGCCAAAAGTTGGAGTTCAAAGTGCCAGGCTCTAGGGGCCGGGTGAAAACCCCTCAACCTTGAGCTTCAGCTCTGCCTCTTGCTCTTGGCCCACTGAAGCTGGAGGCTTTCTTCACTCAGGTAGCGGTTGGCTTCTGAGGTTGACAAAGCCAATGTCAAAAAGTGAAAAGACACAGTCCTTATATTGCCAAACCACACAGCAGGCCACTGATTCAAGTCCACTAAGAATCCCAAGATTGACGAACAGCATAGCAGGCTGCTAACTGAAGGCTTGGCTACATGCTGGATTCAAGCGTGCCAAAAGCTACAGACCTTCCTCAAAGTTACTTCTTATATGTTGAAAGCAGACCACATCCCTAAAGCAGCTACTCCGCCACTCCAGTAGATTCCACCATGGAGTTAATTACCAGTCTCACCATGGGGGAATAAGTACATCCAGCTGCCCAGCCACTCAAAACCAGGCCAAGCCAAGTTGATGTACAACCTTAACTACCACAACATTGAGTAGAAGTGGTGAGATGAGAGCATCCTTGTCATGTTTCTGATCTTAGGGGAAACCTTTTAATCTTTCACCATTGACTATGATGTTAGCTGGTGGTTTTTCATAGATGCTCTTACTTAGGTTGAGGAAGTTCTCTTCTATTCCTAATTTGTTGAGTGTTTTTAACATGAAACCATGTTAGATTTTGTCACATGCTTTTTCTGCATAAATTGAGATAATTACAAGCTTTTCTTCACTCTGTTAATCTGGTGTATTACATTGATTGATTGATTTTCTTCTTTTTTTAAATGTTGAACCATCCTTGCATTCCTGGGATGAGTTCCACATGTCATGGTGCATAATCCTTTTAACAGGATGCTGGATTTGGTTGGCTAGTGTTTTGTTGAGGAATTTTGCATCTATATTTATGAGGGATATTGCTTTATAATTTTTTTTTTCTCTAGTGGTTTCTTTATTTGGCTTTGGTGTCAGGTTAATGCTGGCCTCATAGAATGAGTTAGGAAGTAGTCCTTCCTTTTTTTTTTTTTTTTTTTTTTTTTTGAAGAGTTTGAGAAAAATTCATGTTAGTTCTCCTTTAAACATTTGTAAGAATTCATCAGTGAAGCTGTCTGGTCCTGGCATTTTCTTTGTTGAAAGTTATTTTTGTTAGTGATTCAATTGCCTTACTTACAAGTCTGTTCAGATTTTCTCTTCATTCATGAGTCTGTTTTGGTAGTTTGTGTGAATTTGTTCATTTCATATAATTTGTTAACATTCAGTTGCTCATAGTATTCTCTTATAATCCTTTTTATTTCTGTAAATTCAGTAGTAATGTTCCTGTTTTTATTCCTGACTTTCATATTTTAAGTTTCCTTTTATTTTTCTTGGTCATTATAGCTGAAAGTTTGTCCATTTTGTTAATCTTTTCAAAGACCTAATATTTAGTTTGATTTCCTCTGTTGTTTTTCTGTTCTCTATATACTTTCCTTTGCTCTAATCTTTATCATTCCCTCCCTTCTGCTTGCCTTGGGTTTACTTTTCTTTGCTTTTTTTGTTTTCTTATGGCAGATTTTTGGGAGCTCTGGTAGCATAGTGCCTAAGGCACCTGACTGTTAACCAGAAGGCTGGAGGTTCAAACCCACCAGCCACTCCTTGGAAGGAAGATGGAGCAATCTACTTCCGCAGTGATACTGCCTTGGAAACCCAAGGAGGGGTCGCTATGAGTCAAGTCTGACTCGAGGGCACATAACAACAACAACAACAACATGGCAGATTTTAGATATTTGTTCTTTTTTAAGATAGGCTTTAACAGCTATAAATTTTTGGAACTCTTAAACTAATTCTTTCTGTGTACCACTACTTACCTGATCATGTGAGTGCCCTGCTGAGAAACTTGGAGCTCACAGATCCTGCCTGCCTAACAGTAGCATATAGGCTCTCCAAGTTCTAGTCCCAGCATATCTTTCTAGCTCTCTCTCACTATTTTCCCCCGCCTCATGTCATGCTCTGCGTTGATGAAGTCACACACTGGTAGGCTGCTCCTAAGCATGCAGTTTGTTTTCCATTATCCACACCTGCATCTCATTAAAGCTGTCAGCTCCCCTTCTGAACTTCCCCTGCACCTGTCTCTGCCTCCTGAAATGCCACCCATCTTTTCATAAGCATCTCAAATTGCAGCTGTTCTATGAAGTCATTCCTAATTACTTCAGCCAAAACTCATCTCTCTTCTACTAGATTTCTCTGACATTTTTGTAAGTTGTGTTGTTTGCATTCATGCTTTAGTTCACTCATTATTGAAATAGATATTTAGTAGCAACCACTGTTTATTTTTTTTCAATTGTGATTTGGGTGGAAGTTTACAAACAAATTCCTTTTCCATATAGGAGTTCATACACCTTTTCTTTCATGCCACTGATTGTAATCCAAGCAGCGTAACAGCTCTCTTCCCACTTCCTCCCTCTGGTTACCTTTTCCCAGTGTTCTTCTTTCCTATGCATTCCTGCCCTCTGAGCTATCTCCCTGGGCAAATACTGTCCTTCTGTTCTCCCATGGTTGATTATGCTAAAGAGTATATCTACCTGGTGTAAATGTTCACCTTATCATCCTGTCTGTTGTTTGGCTGGAAGCCACAGAAGTGAGTTTAATATCGGGCCTGAAGGGTACTATCCACTGTTTTCTAGTGTGGCAAAGAAGGCAGATGTTGTTTTTAATGATCTTTAGGGGGAGATATTGAACAAATAAATGCTTAAATATTATAGTAAGTACACAGTGCCTAAGGCATTTGACTGCTAACCAGAAGGTTGGCGGTTCAAAGCCATTCTGCAGAAGGAAGATGGGGCAATCTACTTCCATAAAGATTTACTGTCTTGGAAACCCAGTGGGGGTTGCTGTGAGTCGGAATTGACTCAATGACTTTTTTTTTTTTTTTTTAAATAAGAGAATGAAAACCCAACAAAATTATACAAGGGGGGATAAAACGAGTCTGAGTCAGTCTGGTTCACCATGGCAGGGAGAACATGACAGACAGAGGGAACATAATGTCAGAGGGCACAGGGGCAGTCTGTGTACCTTGCCTTCTTTATTGAACAAACATTTCCTGTCTGTTGTGCTACTTAGTGCATAAGTATAAGAATTAATTAATAAACATTGAGAACAGAGGTAGGTTTGACAAGAAGAAAAAAAAAAAAAAAAGAGCCCAGTGATAGGGGGAGAAGGCAAATGTGAGTGAATTGTCAAGGAATAAGATCCTGTCGATTATTTTTAATTTCAATAAGATAGTAGCAGTACTGATAGCAATGGAAGCAGCAGGAACTAACGTTTATTGAGCGTTTACTCTGTTAGGAGCTGTGCTGAGCACTTCGTGTGCACCATCTTACCTGACTTCTAATTGGTGTGCCTTCTGCCCTTTCTCTCCTGCAGTGTCTTGAAGCAGTGTCAGGATGTGGCGCTCTCCTTCCCACAGCAACCACAGGGATCCAGTCTCTTCAGTGGTACAAAGAAGGGAACACTGTTTCTCACTTCATACCGGGTAATTGCTGCCTCTGCTTTGAACTGTTGGGTAACTACATTTGTTTGCCCCAGAATGGAAAGAGGTTAGACGCTGACATTTTAAGTGTTTTAAAACATCCGCACTTTGATATTTTCCATGTTGAAGAGCAATGGAAGAAAATGGGCGGTGTTTCTCAGGCCAGGATGCCGAAGCAGCCTTGTCCTCGGAATTGCTATTAAAGTCTCAACCCCTGGGTGAAATCAGGGTTTTTTCCCAGAGTTTCTTTCCTGTCTCTCAGGTGATCTTCGTGACTTTACACTCAGTCAGAGACCCCATGCTGTCTTTTATGATGCCGTTTGATCTGATAAGGGACTGCACCGTTGAGCAACCATTCTTTGCCCCCAACTACATTAAAGGAACTGTTACTGCAGCCCCAGATGGTAAGGATTTCCCGACTCAGAAGTGTGTTATTTCTCAAAAGCGTTTAGAAGGCTTGAGATTCAGACTTGGCTCCTGTTGCTGCCCTTCCCCTTTGGGTGGTGCTTCTCCCGGTGTTCTGGGGACTCCTCTGGTACTTCCGGGTCAGCTTCCTCGGGAGGGTGTGTCTGTGGAGAAATGAGTTCCCTTAGGTGGCCTTTTGCCTTTGTTCTTTGGAAAAACAGCTTAGGAGATTTTTAGAGAAGTATCTTGGTGGGGGCAGGGCTCCCAAGTTGTTTTCTACCTCAGAGGGTTTCTTACTTTTGCCCAGGGGATTCCCCAAGTTGATTGACATTTCCTGCGTAAGCTGTTAAAGGAAAAAAAAAAAACCAAGCTGATGGTTTGATACTTTTATCTGATAATTAATAATAGATGAGTTGGTTGATATCTCATGGATAATTGTGGATGGATTAAACATTGGTCTGGTGAGGGAGGCCACACTTTGTAACAGATGAGGATTTAACGCAGTCATTGCTGTGGAGTCAGATCCAACTCATAGCGACCCCTCCTTGGGTTTCCGAGGCGATATCACCATGGAAGTAGATTGCTTAACCTTCCTTCCGAGGAGTGGCTGGTGGGTTTGAACCACCAGCCTTTTGGTTAGCAGTCAAGTGCCTTAGGCACTGTACCACCAGAGCTCCCTGATGAGGATTAGGCCATATAAACAGTGAAGAGGTGTGATGGCAACAGAGAGGCCCGTCGGTGGAGAGCGGCTGCTAAACTTACTGTGAGCTGGGCCAGTCAGTAGCAGAGAGGCTGATGGTAGAGAGCAGCAGCTGAGAGAGCTGAGTGGGTTGCTCTGCTGTACTGGCTATGAGCTGGGCCAGTTAGTGGCAGAGAAGGTAGCCACCTGGCAGAGAAGCTGAGTTGGAGCACCTGCCCAGCAGAAAAAACAGCTGTCAGCAGAGTAGCCACAACTGCCGATCACTGGAGTCCTGTGTTCCCTGTCAATGATTCCAAGTTGTTTCTGTTACTTCCAAGATGATCCCAATCTCAGGTTGTAGCCTATTACTTCCTTGATGTTAAACTATGTAACTGTGAGTACAGAGCTCTGGTGGCGTAGTGCATTTGACTGCTAACCAGAAGGCTGGTGGTTCAAACCCACCAGCCACTCCTCAGAAGAAATATTGGGCAATCTACTTCCATAGTGATCCTGCCTCAGAAACCCAAGGAGGGGTCATTATGAGTCAGATCTGACTTGATGGTAGTGAGTTTGGTTTGGATTTTTTTGGTGAGTATGGTCTGTGAGTTGTATGTGGCCGTTGCAACGAATTATCAGACCTTGCAGAGAAGTAGAGCTGTGGGTGGAGTGGCTGGTATCAGCTATAATGGAAAAGTGGGAAGGTAGATAGAGACCTGCCCTGTTCCTCACAGGGACCAGCTTGGTGCTGATCCTGATTCTTATCCCTCGTGGTTTTGGACACTTCATTTCACTGCCTTACAGTGTCATTTCTCCCCTCAGGTGGCTGGGAAGGACAGGCTGTTTTTAAATTGTCCTTCAGGAGAGGTGGTGCCATTGAGTTTTCCCAGTTGATGACACAAGCTGCTGTTGCTGGTGAGCAATGCTGACAAAGATACGGGGCACTTTGAGGTTTTGAGGCATTGGAATTGGAGGATTGTCACCCAGTTAAGATTCTCTGGTGTTCTGGGTCCTTAGTGCCACTCTGACAGAAATATACCACAAATGGGATGGCTTAAATAAACAGGAGTTTATTCTCTTAGAGTTTGGAGGCTTTAAGTCCAAGTTCAAGGTGCCAGGCCCTAGGGGCTGGGTGAAAGCCCTTCAACCTTGGGCCCAGCTCTGCCTCCTGCTCCTGGCCCATTGGAGCTAGAGGCATTTCTTCACTCAGACAGCTGCTGGCTGCCGAGGCTGCCAAGCCCAAGGCTGACAAGTAAAAAGACATAGTCTCAAAGTTACCAAATCACACGGCAGGCCATTAATTTAAGTTCATTGTAAATCCCAAGGTCAACAGAGCATGGCAAGCTGCTGAGCAATGGCACAGCTATATGCAGGGTCTAAGTGTGCCATATACTAGAGACCATTCTGCAAGGCTTCTGCTTATATACAGGAAGCAGACCACATCCCTAAGGCAACTAGTCAGCTGCTCATAGTAGATTCCAGCATGGAGTTCAATACCAGTCTCATCATGGGGAATGCTACATCCAGCTGCCCAGCCACTCAACCAGGCCCAGCCAAGTTGACACACAAACTGAATTACCACATGTGGTCTCTGTGGTCAGGCAGTTGGTAGTTGCACATGTATTCAGCAGGCATTTCCTGTGTGCTGTGCACCATACTCCATGCCGGGAAACAAAGGTTAATACTATACAATCCCTCCCTGCCCTGAAGGAGCTTGTGATCTAGTGGAGCTTACAGTCAACTTCCTTAAGTGACTACTTCTACCTGCTAGTCTTTTAGTTTAGTTTTAGTTGTTAGTTTTGGATCTTTAAAAAATGATGGTGATATACACACAACAAAACATACAGCAATTCATCAGTGCCTGGTAATCTTTTGTCCGTTTGAGTGCTGATCTCACAAATGCATCTACACGCTCTCCTTCTTCAAGTCAGGGAGCCCCAGTTACTTAGCTCTTCTTCCTTGGGCGTGGCTCCATGTCTTCTCTCCACTCTGGCCTGGCCTTTGCTTCTCCATGAAAGGGGTAGAAGCACCATGAAGTCCTCCAGCACTGATCTAATGGATGTACCAGCGAACTTTGCCCAACTGAGTGAAAACAACCCTGTTGTCATACATTTGTACACCACCTAGCCTCGCTTCAGGAGCTCTGATGGCATAGTGCCTAAGGCATTTGACTGCTAACCAGAAGGCTGGCAGTTCAAAGCACCAGCCATTCCTTGGAAGGAAGGTTGGAAATCTATTTCCCTAGTGATACCACCTTGGAAACCCAAGGAGGGGTCGCCGTGAGTTGGGTCCGAATTGATGGCACATAACAACAACAGCAGCCTCCCTTCATGCTCCTTTCCCTCACCTTTTAATTTGTGTGCTGGTGGGGGGGTAGCTGGAGCTGTCCTGAATCCATAAATACCTGAATCCATAAATTCTAGCTGAAAACCCTTCCAGACACACATGATTTATGGTTTTCATCCTCAAGACCAAGACAACAGTAAAAAAGAAAATTATTGGCAGTCTTGTTTAGGGGAACAGATGCAAAAACCCTATATTAAAAATCACAGTGACTGGACTGCCGTGTGAGAAGATATCCCATTGTCACCAAATGGAATGTGTATCTGAATGCAAAGCTAGTATACTCAACAATATACAAATACGTCATTTTGGAACCTACCAAGAACTAGCTTCGTAGGTGTGTTCATTTACTCATTAATTTACTGTTAGCATCAAATCTGTTTTTCCTACATCTTACCGTTACTGTTGAGAATATACTCAACAAAACATACACCAATTCAGCACTTTCTACATGTACGATTTAGTGACGCTGATTATACTCTTCAAGCTATGTGACCATTCTCCCCCTCCTTTTCTGGGTCGTTCCTCTCTCATAACATAAACTTACTGTCCCCTAGGTTCCTATCTAATCTTCCAAGTTGCGATTGTCAATTTGATCCCATACAGATAGTTCTTAAAAGAACGTAATCAAGGCAGACCTTTTTGACTGGTTAAGCTAAACTATTGTTTAAGATGACTTCAGGGGGTATTTTTTTGTTTAAGCTTATCTAGGAGCAATAGTTTCAGGAGTTCCTCCAACCCTCTGGTTCCAGAAAGTCTGGTGTCAGTGAGAATTTGAAATTCTTTTCTACCTTTTCCCCCTTTTGATCAGGATTCTTCTGTGGAATCTTCGACCAAAATGTTCAGTGATGGTAGCCAGGTACCGTGCAGTTCTTCCAGTCTCGTGGCAAAAGAAGCAGTTGTTCATGGAGGCAATTAGCCGCACATTCCATATCTTCCTCTTATTCCTCACTCTTCTTCTTCTGTTGTACCAGGCAAATAGAGACCAATTATTTTTCCATGGATGGCCACTTGTGAACTTTTAAGACCCTAGGCAGAACTCAGTGAACCAGGAGGTAGAACAAAAGCACTAAATACATTATTAGGCTAATTAGCTAGGATGTCCCATGAAACCAAGACCCTAAACCTCCAAACTAGAGAACCAAATCCCATGAGGTGTTTGGTTATACAAAAGCAGCTTCAGCAGCTGGTTTTTGGGGTCATTATTATAAATATTGTAAATATATCTGTCATACAACTTTTGCCAGTCCAGCTTTTTACATTTGTATAACTTATTGATGTAGTTACAATAACCAGCTGTGCAATACTACCCTTAATCAACGTGATTTTTCCATCACTGTTAACCTCCCTTTTCTTCTTCCCTCACCCCTGGTAAACACTAATAAACTTTGGTCTCTATACATTTGCCCTTTCTTGTCTTAAAAAAAAAAAAAAAAAACCAAAACCCAAACTCACTGCCGTGGAGTTGGATCCGACTCATAGCAACCCCTCCTTGAGTTTCTGAAGCAGTTGTTGTTATCACTACGGAAGTAGATTGCCCAGCCTTTCTTCTGAGGAGTAACTGGTGGGTTTGAACCGCCAGCCTTCTAGTTAGCAATCAGATGCCTTAGGCACTGTGCCACCAGAGCTCCCATCCTTTTATATAAGTGAGGTGATAAAATATTAGTTATTTTGTGATTGGCTTATTTTGCTCAGCATAGTGTCTCCAAGTTCCATCCATATGGTAGCATGTATCAGAACTTCATTTCTCCTGCTGGCTGAGTAGTATTCTTCTGTATTACCACGTTTTGTTTCTCCATTCATCTGTTGATGGGCTTTTAGTTGTTTCCATCTTTCAGTTATTATGAGTAGTGCTGCAGTGAACACTGGTGTATAGGTCTCTGTTTGAGTCTTTGCTTTCGACTCTTTGGGATGTATATCTGGGCTGTGGATCAGGTGGTAGTTTTGTCTTCAGTTTTCTGAGGAACCACCACCCTGTTTTCCATAATGACTGCATCATCAATGGATAGGGGTTCCAGTTTCCCAATCCTTGCCAACATTTGTTATTTTCTGTTTGTTTGTTTCAAATCTTAGCCATCCTCAAAAAAAAAAAGAAAAAAAAAAAGAAAAAAACCACTTCATTGCCATTGAGTTGATTCCGACTCATAGCAACCTCCTTTGGGTTTCTGAGATGGTAAATCTTTATGGAAGTAGATTGCCCAGTCTTCTTTCCACAGAGTGGCTGCTGGGTTTGAACTGCCAGCTCTCTGGTTAGCAGTCAAAGGCCTTAGGCACTATGCCACCAGCGCTCATAGCCATCCTGGTGGGAGTAGAAGGGTATCTCATTGTGGTTTTGACTTGCATCACTCTGATGGCTAATGACACAGCCATCTTTCCATGTGGTTGGTGGCCATTTGAATGTCCTCTTTGGTTAAATGTCTATTCAAGTCCTTTGCCCATCTGATGATTGAGTTGCCTTTTTGTTGTTAAATTGTTGAAGTTTTATATATACTATGGTTATTAGATTCTTCTCAGATAATGCGGTTTCCAAAGATTTTCTCCCAGCTTGTCTTTTCACGTTTTTGATAAAGTCTTTTGGCTCATAGTGACCCCTCCTTGGGTTTCTGAGGCAGTATTTCTATGAAAATAGATTGCCCAGTCTTGCTTCTGAGGAGTGCCTGGTGGGTTTGAACCGCCAGCCTTCTGGTTAGCAGTCAGGTGCCTTAGGTACTATGCCACCACAGCTCCCTTGATGAACAAAGGTTTTTAATTTTGATGAGGTCCCATTTTTTATTTTTGCTGATTGTGTTTTTGTCATTATATTAGATAATCCATTGTTGAAAGCTAGGCCTGACAGCTTTGCCCTTGCTTATTCTAAGAATCTTATGGTTTCAGTTTTCACGTTTAGGTCCTTAACCCATTTTGAATTTGTTTTTGTGTATGGTGAGGCATGGATCCTGTTTCATTTTTCGCATGTGGAAGCCTGTTTTCCCAGCTCCATTTATTAAAGAGATTCTTCTTTCCCCAGTAAATGGACCTAGCACCCTTGTCAACAGTCAGCTGTTGATGTGTATGTTTATTTCTGAACTATAAATTCTGTTCCATTGGTCTTTGTGTTTATTGTTATACTAGTACCAGGCTGTTTTGATTACTGTAGCTGTATAATATGGTTTTACATCAGGATGTGTGAGTGCTCCAACTTTGCTCTCTTTCAGCATTGTTTTAGCTATTCAGGGCTTCTTGCCATTCCATATAAAGTTGAGGATTGATTTTTCCATGTTTGTAAAGAAAGCAGTTGGAATTTTCATTGGGACTGTGTTGAATCTATAGATCACTTTGGGTAGTATTGACATTTTAGCAATATTAAGTCTTCCAATCCATGAACATGAAAAATCCTTCCATTTATTCAAGTCTTCTTTAATCTCTTTCAATAGTATTTTATAAGTCCTTTATGTCCCTGGGTAGATTTATTCCTAGGTATTGTATTCTTTTAGTTGTTATTATAAATGGAATTATTTCCCTTTCAGATTTATCATTGCTGGTGTATAGAAACCCAGCTGTTTATTGTTATTATTATTATTACAGGTCTTGTACTCTACAACTTTGCTACATTGCTCTGTTACCTCTAGAAGTTTTCTTGTGGACTCTAGGATTTTCTGTAGATAGGATCTTATCATTCACAAATAGAGAAAATTTTACCTGTTCTTTTCCAATCTGGAAACTTTTGATTTCTTTTTCTTGTCTTGTTGCTCTGGCTAGGACTTCTAATACAATATTAAATAGGAGTGGTGAGAGGGCACTTTTATCTTGTTCCTGATTTTAAGGGAAAAGCTCTCAGTCTCTCTGCATTGAGTATAACGTTTGGCAGTTGGCTTTTCATATGTGCCCTGACTTATTTTGAGGAATTTGCCTTCTATTCCAATTGTGTTTAGGATTTTTGTCAAGAAAGGGTGTTGGATTTTATCAGATGTTTTTTTCCTGCATCTATAGAGATGATCGTGTGGTTGTTTTCCTTTGTTCTATTGATGCGGTGAATTGTATTGACTGATTCTGTAATGTTGAACCATCCCTGCATTCCTGGAATAACTCTCAAATGGTAATGGTGTTTGACTCTCTTAATGTAAATTCTGTTCACTGGTATTCTGTTGAGGATCTTTGCATCTGTCTTCTTAAGAGATATTGGCCTATAGTTTTCTTTTCTTGGGGTGTCTGTCTGGTTTGGGTTATCAGAGTTACGTTTGCTTCATAAAATTAGTTATGGTGTATTCCTTCCTTCTCTATCTTTTGGAAGAGTTTAAACTGTACTGATGTCAATTCTTCTCTGAATGTTTGGTAGAATTCCTCAGTACAGCTATCTGGTCCAAGACTTTTTTTTTGTTTGGGAAATTTTTTATCACTTATTCAATCTCTTTACTTGTAATGGGTCTGTTGAGACTTTCTGTTTCCTTTTGAGTCAGTGTGTGTAGGTTGTGTGTTTCTAAAAATTTGTCTGTTTCATCTAAGTTATCCTGTTTGTTGCCATGCAGTTGTTCATAATATTCTGTTGTAATTTTCTTTATTTTTATCAAGTCAGTTGTAATGTCCCCTTTTATTTTTGTATTTTGGTTATTTGCATCTTTTCTCTTTTTGTTAGTCTAGGTAAAAATTTGCCAATTTTATTGATCTTTTCAAAGAACCAATGCCTGGTTTTATTGATTGTCTCTATTATTTTTCTGTTTTTTATTTTACTAATTTATGCTCTGATCTTTGTTATTTCCTTCCCTCTGGTAGGTTAAGGCTTAGTTTGCACTTTTCTTTCTAGTTCCTGGAGTTGTTGAGTTAAGCCGTTAATTTGAGACTTTTCTTCTTTTTTCATGTAGACATTTATTGCTGTAAGTTTCCCTCCTAGTACTGCCTTTGCTGCATACCATAAGTTTTGGTATGTTGTGCTTTCATTTGTTTCTAGGAAATTTGTGATTTCTCTTTTGATTTCTTCCTTGACCCACTCATGGTTCAATTGTGTGTTGTTTAATTTCCATATGTTTGTGTGTTTTCTAGTTTTTTTTTTCTGTTATTGATTTCTAGCTTCACTCCATTGTCACATCAAATCTTTATAGAGCCCAGCTCAAGTCCATACACTGTGTTGAAGGAGTCCTCCTGCCTTTGAGGAGCTCAAAATATACTAAAAACAGACAGACATACACAGATATGTTATTATATCTCATGCAAAATGTTTTATGGAGGTATGAACAAAAGTACTGGAGAGAGACAGAAGAATGAAGTCAAGGTTTCTAGTTTGGAAGACTAAATGGATTCTAACACTATAAACCAAGGTCAAGGATGTAGGAGGCAGCCTACATTGGAGAGGAAATAAATTCACCTTTAGAGATAATAACATGAACTACATGTATTGAATCATGTTTACCATATACTGGACAGTGTTCCAAGCCCTTTACATTCATTTAATCCTCACAACAATCTTGTGATGTAGGTCCCGTCATTATCCTCAGTTTATAGCTTTGGAAGCTGTGTCAGAGACAGAGCCAGGAAGAGCCAGGAAGGCAGAGAGAAGAGCAATAAGCTGAAGGGATTAGGTGAGGAGAGGAAACTCAGGCCCGCCCGAAGCAGCAGGATGGGAAAGCAGGAGAAAGGGGATAAAAGCCAGGAACCCGGACAGAAGAGCAGTAAGCCCCAGGGGTACAGGTGAGGACAGACAACTCAGGGACGCCCAAAGCAGCAGGCCGGAAGAGCAGGAGAAAGGGGATTAAAAGCCAGGAAGCCAGA
>NW_006921670.1:7009512-7010214 GCF_000298275.1 Orycteropus afer afer
GATGATGGGCTCAAGTATAGCAGGGATTGTGGGGCTGGCACGGGATCGGGCAGTGTTTCGTTCTGCTGTGCGTGGGGTCGCTATGAGTCGGAAACAACTCGACGGCACTTAACAACAACAACAACAACTAGTGGCACAATGGTTAAAGTGCTCAACTGCAAACTAAAAGGTTGGCAGTTCTAAGCCACCAGCAGCTCTGTGGGAGAAAGATGACAGTCGGCTTCCGTAAAGATTTACAGCTTTGTAAACCCTATGGGGCAGTTCTCCTCTGTTCTGTGGGATCACTATAAGTTGGAATTGACTCCACAGCAGTGAATTTGGTGTTTGGTATGCAATTAGCAAGAGATAGAGTGAGCCATAAACCTACTTTCTCTTTTTTAACTTTATTTTGGGAAAAAAAAATCATACCTGTAGAATGTTGCAAGCATATTTTTGTTTTTCATTTTTTTACTTTTATTGTGGTGAAAACATACACAGTAAGACACTTGCCAGCACAACAACTTCCACAGGTTCAGCTCAGGGACATTGATGACATTTTTCATGTTTTGCTACCATTATTGCTGTCCTTTTCCAAAATATTCCACCACCATCAGCATAAACTCGATGCCCAGCAAACCAAAGCTTCCCCTTTCCCCCTCCCTCCAACCCCTGGTAACACTAATAATCTTTGGTGTGTGTGTGTATGTGTGTGTGTGTGTGTGT
>NW_006921670.1:7010422-7022060 GCF_000298275.1 Orycteropus afer afer
GTATATACATTTTTAAAAAGAAAGTTGCAAGCATATTACAGTGAACTCCCTTAGACCCTCCATCTAGATTCACCCACTGTTAACATTTTCCCACATTTACTTTATCTTAGTCTTTTTTTTTGTTTGTTTGTTTTTGATTATTTGGGAATAAGTTATGAACATACCTAAATACTTGAGCATGTATTTCTTAAAAACAAAGACGTTCTCATCTCTCACCTGAGTGTACTTATCACATTCAGAAAATCTAACATATTGATATGATACTAGTATTTATGTTTTATGTTCAAATTCAAACGACTGTCCCCATGACTGTTCCAAGTAGCACTTTTGCATTTTCCAATCCAGGATCTATACCTGGACCCTACATTGAATTTAGTTGTCCTGTTTCTGTGATCTGTTTTAGTCTGGAGCTGTTTCTCAGCCTTTCTTTGTCTTTTGTGACCTTGACATTTTTCGAAGATTAGACTTACTGTTTTGTGGAATGCACCTCAATTTGGATTTGTCTGTTCCCTCATTGTATTTAGGTCATGCGTTTTGGCAGGAATACTACATAAGTGGTGTTGAGTCCTTTTGAATCTCCACTGTAGACCCCTGCACCATAGTAAACGTGAGGGGTGCAGGGATGCAGACGGCCACTGCACGCAGCCCGGAGCTCAGGAGATGAGCTGCGTCTGGAGATGGATGTCTGGGTTTCTGACTCGTCAGCTTTGGAACCATGTGAGTGAAAGGCTTACTTAGTGAACTGAGGATGGAGTCTTAAATATCCTCAACCCTGCA
This sequence comes from Orycteropus afer afer, assembly GCF_000298275.1. Taxonomy (NCBI): domain Eukaryota; kingdom Metazoa; phylum Chordata; class Mammalia; order Tubulidentata; family Orycteropodidae; genus Orycteropus; species Orycteropus afer. The sequence continues at coordinate 7,011,200 of NW_006921670.1, forward strand.
GACTGAGGAGGGACCAGACTTGAGAGGGAGAAGAGTCAGTGAGTTTATTATCCCAGAAGTTCAGAGAGGAGAAAGCGTCAAGCAGTAGGGGGGTGTTTCTCCATGTCAGCTGCTGTTTGATGAAAGGAAGACCAAAAAGTGTGCATTGCATGTGGAAATAAGAGTTTGTTGGTGGTCTTAACAAGAGAGCATTCAGTGAAGTGCTGGAAGAGAAGGGTGATGGAGGTTGAGGAGTAAGGAAACTTTTTTACAGTTACCTTTAACGTTACGGTGCAAAGATGGAAGGAGTTCACAAGCTGTTCCCAATGGAAATAACAGCTCTTGGTGGTCCAGAGGGCAGGCGGCATCTGGGAGCCTGACATTGGGTAACAAGGCACCGTGGCACACAGGGGACAGTGATGGGAAATCCAGGGTCAGGGGACACTTGAAAGTCCAGTCCCTCTTTGCTACAGATGCCTAGGCAACTCAGACAGTTGCATACTGACTCTTGAAATCCTTCTTATTTTTAACCTCATAGCACTGAAGAGGGGTTTTTTAGGGTTATGTGTTAGGAGTCAGGCAATGTTAGGGGTTCTTCTTTATATTCTCATTAAACACACACACACACACACACACACACACAACTCACTGCCATCAAGTTGATTCCAACCCTTTTGGGTTTCCAAGGCAGTAAATCTTTAAGGAAATAGATTGCCCAGTTTTCCTTCCATGGAGTGGTTGGTGGGTTTGAACTGCCAGCCTTCTGGTTAGCAGTCAAATACAGTAGGCACTATGCTACCAGAGCTCCTTAAGATCTGCTCTTTGGTCTACAAAACGAAGTTCAGGATCCAGCAGTTACATACCCACTTGGGAAGGATTTAGACAACGTATGAATTTAGACCAGTGTCTGGAACTGCTCTGTGTCTGATTGTATCTTGGCTTAAGTGTGGGAACCTACCCTCATCTCCAGCAAGAGTCAGCGCTTACGAGATGGGCTTTCAGGCCCCTGAAGTTAACTACTCATCCTGCTTCGTGATCTGATTCTTTGACCAGAAAAGCTGCCCTTCCCTCTGCAGTTATTTACCAGGACTCTTTGATAAATATTTTTAACAAATGTGTATTGAGTACCTGTTAAGTGCCAAACACTAGGCTAGACAGTTAGCAAGACAGTGGTGAACAAGATGACCCTCATCCCTGCCTTTATTAGAATTATAGTCTAGTGAGAGTCAGATTAAATAATAATAATAAAAGAGCAAATCTCTACATAATAAAATAATTACTTCTTGTGGGAGGTGAATGTGGAGGCCCCAGAAGGATATTCAGAAGGAAGGTGAGGGTAGGACAGGCAACTTCAGATGGACAGGGAATTGGCTGGGAAGATGCTAGCCACTAACAGATAAACTCTAAGTTATCAGTGGCTCAGACATAGATTATTGCTTAGATAAAGGGCAGTCAGCACAGAGGGTCTGTTTTCAGGGACTATAGTCATAGAGTCTCTGTCATCTTCAACACGTGGCTTCCGTGGCCTCTTTGGGCAATGATTAGTGGCCTTCCCTTCCCCTGAAGAGAATACAGATCTCACCTGGGAAGTGTGTATGGGCCAGGCCAGGAAGTGGTGCGCATTCCTTCTAACCCCATGCCACAGACTAGAAGTCAGTGTGGCAGACCGATAATGGCTTCCCAAGCTGTGTCCATAGCCTGACGCCCAGAACCTGTGAACGTTGCCTTATTTGTGGAAAGGGTCTTTGCAGAAGTTAAGGATCTTGAGATGAGATGATCCTGGATTGTCTAGTGAGCTCTGAGCGCCGTCACAGATGTCCTTAAAGGGGAGAGGCAAAGGGAAACAGGCACACGGAAGGCAGAGGCAATGTGATGACGGAAGCAGAGAGAGCTTTGTGGATGCTGCAGTGTGGCTTTGAAGATGAAGGAAGGGGCCCGGAGCCAAGGAATATGGCTCCAGAAGCTGGAAAAGGCAAGGGATGGATTCTCTCCCCGAGCTTCTGGAGGAAGCATGGCCCTACTGACATGCTGATTTTGGCCCAGTGAAGCTAGTGGTGGACTTCCGGTCTCCAGAACTGTGAGAGAACAAGTTGATGTCATTTTAAGCCACCAAGTTTGTGGTAATGTGTTAGGAAGCCATAACCAAACCCAAAACCAAACTCACTGCCATGGAGTTGGATCTGACTCATAGCGACCCGTTCTTGGGTTTCCAAGGCAGTATCACTACCGAAGTAGATTGCCCAACCTTCTTTCCGAGGAGTGGCTGGTAGGTTTGAACTGCCAGCCTTCTGGTTAGCAGTCAAAATGCCTTAGGCGTTATGCCACCAGAGCTCCAATGAAAGCCATAGGAAACTTACATACTCAGTCATAAGGCCACACCTGACTGTAAAGGAAGCTGGGAAGTATAGTCTAGGTCTGAATCCAGGATGAAGAGGAGAAGATTTGGTTATCAAAAGCATTAGAACATCCTCATACTTAATCTGAGATGTGGAGGATAGGATGGAACCTACTAGGAGAAAGTGTGGCAAGGGGAGTAGTCCAGGCGTGGTACAACCAGCATGTGAGGGACTCTCAGGTGGGGAAGACCTTGGTGTACTGGAGGATCCTAGGCCAGGGTGGCTGGACCATAGCACACAGGGGAGGTGGGAGCAGGAGGAGAACGTGGAGAGGTAGGTCAGGGTGAACTCCTGCAGGGCCCAGTAGGTCTCGGGAAAGTATGTGGATTTTATTCCAAATGCAGTGAGAAGATACTGATGACTTTTACACGAGGGAGTAACATCATCATATATCCATTTTTATAAGATCCACTTTAGTGCTGTATGGAGAATGGAGTAGAGGAGGGCAAGCCTGGATGGATGGAGGGAGAGCTGAGAGGAGGTTGGGCGGTAGTCCAGGCAAGAGGTGATGATGGCTAGACGAGGCTGGCGTCAGTGGAGGAGGTGGAAAGTGGCAAGACACAGGCTGTATTTTTGAGGCTGTGATGACAGTGTCTGCTGATGGCTTGTGTATGAGGTGATGGAAAGGGAGGATTGAAGGGTGACTTTTTAGAGGTTTGGGGCAGGGGCTGGAGCCATTCCCTGGATTGGAAAGGTGACAGGAGGGCAGGCTCTGTTTCAGACATAAGTCCAAGCTGGATGTTGAAACTTACATGAGTTCCAGAGTCAGACCTGAGGTCTAAACCGGATGCAGTCAATTCCGAGTGAGAATTTAACTCTCCGAATTCAGTTTCTTCATCTGAAGAACACAGGTCGTAAACATTTATCTTGCAGAGTTGGAGAAAATTGACCATATTTGTGAAATACCTCACAGGGTGTCTTCCTATCTTAAGGAATAGCCAAAGTTTACCCCAGATTGCTGGAAAGTGGCCCCATGTTTAGGGTCACACACACCCCTCTCTCATTTTGCTCTGGGTCTTTAATATTGAGAAAGAACTCAGAAAGATATTTGAGTACAGTGAAATCAGTGTGTTCTAATTCCATTTCCCATCTCCCTAACTTCTTGGCTTTAAATCTCAGATCTGCCATTGACTAGCTAGGTGACCTTCAGCAAGTCACACAACTTCTTTGAGCCTCTGTTTCCTCATCTATGAAACTAGAGCAATAATAGTAACATCATATGGTCGTTGTGAGGATTACTATACCTGGCCCATAGTAAGCACTTGATGAATGTTACTTACCTATTTTTATTATTCAGTGTGAACAGGTTTTCCTTTTTTTGTATCTCAATCTGGGTCCAGACCGGTACTGAAGGCAGAGAGTGTGTGTCATAGCCAGGTTTAACTCCGCTTCTCTGTCCCTCACAGGAGCTCGCCCTGGGTGAGGTGCCCCGGTCTCCGACAAATTGTCAAGACACTGGTGTTGTTAGAGCTGACAAGTTTCCTGCTTGTCCCTGCAGGGCTTGCTTCAGCAGGCTGGTCTCTACAGTGCCCTCCTGGGGGTCACATAGCCAGATCTCGACATGCTACCGTGGGCTCAGGGTCAGGCTCAGGAAGGAGGCAGTGTTCCTGTGGGTGGGACCCCAGGCAGACTGCATGTCTCCCAGGATTTCTGGGTGTCTCTGGTCCTAGGCGTGGGTTCTTGGAACAGATAGCTGGGTTCACTAGATGCAGCTGCTGACTTCAAGGCTGTCACAGGCTTTAAGGCAATTCAAGGGATACAAGGGAACATTTCCCTGAATCTGGGTAAAGCCCAAGAGTGGCCCTTCTAGGTGAGCATAGAATAGACCCCTTGCGGTGGTGAGTGGCTCTGACGAGTTAGTAGGCAACTCTGTTTCTTCTTTGTGGTAGTGATGATGATGATGATGATGATGGTGATAATGGCTACTGTGGACTAGTTCTTAAGAGCTCTGGTGGTATTGTGGGTAAGTCATTTGGCTGCTGACCAGAAGGTTGGCAGTTCAAACCTACCAACTGCTCTGCGGGAAGAAGATGATTCAGTCTACTTCCGTAAAGATTGACAGCTTTAGAAACCCAGTGGGGGTTGCTGTGAGTTGGAATCAACTCGATGGCTGTGGGTTTGGGTTTGACTCTCTGCTGAGTGCTTTACAAACGTCATCTGCAGTCTTGATAGCAACCCCTGTGAGGCTGGTGGTGGTGTACCACTTTTACATAAGGGAAGACTGAGGCTGTGAACTTGACTTGCCCCAGGTTTCACTTAGTAAATCACTGGGTACAGTGAAGTCAGTGTGTTCTAATTCACTGGGATTTGAACCCCTATCTGTCTGGCTTCTAAGCCACTACTCTCCCAACCTAGTCCCTGAGGTGTTCCTTGAGGGTTGCCTCTGGGTTCATCGTGACCTGTAGGGGACAGAGGAATGTCTAGGCTTCTGCCCCATCACACAGCTCTGTAGTCTTCACCTGCCCTTTGGGGTCTGGAGTTTCCTAGCCTGACGTCCTAGGCCTCCGGCCTCTGCTAGGGGCGCAGCTGTAATAGGTTTAAAGGAGGCCTGCTGAAGAAGTCCTCTAAGCTCGGGAGTGATCAGCTTCTGAGGAATAAGTGAGCAGACCAGTTTGGAATGAGGAGCCTGTGTCAGGCAGCAACTTTGAGGGGCTGTCAGTGCTCAGAATCCAGGTCGAGAGCAGTCAGCATGGTCGGTGGGGACACCCAGAGTGGAAGCCGTAGGGCCTGTGGGAGCTGCCGAAGCTGCATCTCTCTCTGGGCCACGGTGGGAAGGGGGGCTTCTCTGTGCCTCTTGGGCCCCTGGAGACAGTGGGCTAGTAAGCAGGACCCCAGTTGAAAGCCCGTGTTCTAGACCAGGACTGTCCACTAGGACTTCCTGGAGTGACGGAACGCTTTCTGTCAGTGTCCAATCAGAAACTACTAGCTCTGCCCATTGGAATGTGGCTGGTGCGACTGAGGCACTGAATTTTACATTTTATTTAAATGTGATTAATTTAAATGAAATTGCCACCTGTGGCCAGGAGCTACCATGTTGGACAGTGCAGCTCTGCTAGTTGACCTGAGTGTGATAAACGAGCTCAGAGCAGTGAAAGCTTTGCCTCCTGGAGGTTACCTAGCCTTTTGAGGTTCCCTGTGGGCTAATGTCTGAAGAATCGTCAGCGACTTGGGTCCAAGCCTAGACCACTTTGAGACTCCACCTACTGCTAGACTCTAAACATTGCCAAGTCTGTCAGGCAGGAGCTGCTGAGAGGGGCCAAGTTCTGAAGATCCACTGGGCTGTGTGGGAGGAAGAATGCTGAATCACAATTGGGAATCAGGCTGAAAATGACCCCAGGTTGCACCTCCCTGCAGAAGAACACTCTCAGAAAGCTCAGGTGAATCCCCATCTTGTACTGATGGGCCCCACACCTTCCCTTCAGCTTCTCTCCTACGTTTCCCACATAATCTCACCATCCCGAATTTCTCAGCGTTCTCCAGCCACCCTGTGCTTCACCATGTCCCCAGGCGTTTTTCCATGCCGTTCCCAACTTGTGTCTCTTTTCTTTCTTCTCTACCTGGCAAAGCTGTAGTCTTACACTGAGATCCAGCTCCGTCATTACATTGTCAGCCAGGCCTTTTCATACTCTTCCTAGCACAGTTTGATTTGCATCTTCAGTTGCTCCTCTAGGACATTTAAAATCTACTATTAAAGCTCTGGTAGTGTAGTGCCTAGGGCATTTGACTGCTAACCAGAAGGCTGGCAATTCAAACCCACCAGCCACTCCTCGGAAGGAAGATGGGGCAATCTACTTCATAGTGATACTGTGTCAGAAACCCAAGGAGGGGTTGCTGTGAGTCAGGTCTGACTTGACGGCACATAACAACAACAACAACATTAAAGCTCTCACTAGACTGTGAACTAGTTTTTCTTTACTTACCTGTCTCCCCTCCCCCATTAGAATTCAATCTCCTAAAAGGAAGACCTTCTGCCTCTTGTTTCTCTTACCAGAGTCTGGTGGTAGTGCATCTTAGAGGTCAGGAAGTCTCTACACTCGTCACACCAGTGGAACTTGTTATGATCAAACAGAGCTTCTATTTTTATTTGTTTGTTTTTTAAATGATCAAAACACAAAATTTTGTTTTATGTCAAATCTAAAACTTAAAATGGACTAAATGATAAATATAATAAAAGACAAATATTACCAAGAAAAGAGATACCTTCTCAGGTGAGGGACAAGGAGGCCCTATGGCTGGAGCTGCAGCTTTGGGTCCGTTGCTGTTGCTGGAGGAGGTCCTGAGGCAGGCTCTGCGTCCAGTGCTGGTCCTGGACCAGATGCTCCAAGTAGGTCTAGAGCGAGGGGAGCACGCCAGGGCCACCACAGGGGGTCCGGTTGAGGTGTACTCGAGCACCCAGGGAAGTGCATGTGCGGCAGGCAGGATGGCCCTCCCCACTGTAGAGAAGACCACACATGAGGCATAGCACCAGGAGGGAGAGCGAAGGACGTCCACTCAGTCAGAAAACCCATTGCCACTGATGCCATGAGGCAGGGATGGGCGAACGAGGTTCCGGCTTTTTGCTGTTGTGAATAATGCTGCAGTGAACGTGGCTGTGCGTACATCTGTTTGTGTCGTGGTGCTTATTGCTCTCAGACATGTACCTAGTGGTGGGATTGATGGATCATATGGCAGCTCTATTTCCTACTCCAGAGCATAGTTTTAAAAGAAAGGCAAATGACCAACAAATACATGAAATGATGCTCAACTCCATTAGCCATCAGAGACTGCAGTCAGAACTGCAGTGAGGCACCACTCACTCCCCTAGGGCGGCTAAGATAAGGAAAAGGGAGGGGCATAATAAATGTTGGGGAGGACGTGGGGAAATTGGAACCCTTACCAGTTGCTGGTGGGAATACAAAATGGTACAGCCTTTTTGGCAAACAGTGTGGTGGTGCCTCAAAACACTAAAAATAGAACTCCCATATGACCCAGCAATCCCATTCCTAGATCTATGCCCAGAGACTTAGAAGTGTGATGAAACAGACATATGCACACCAATGTTCATTTCAGCAATAAAAATACCCCCAAAAACAAACTCATTGGCATCAAGTCTGTTCTGACTCACAGTGACCGTACACGACAGTGTAGAACTCCATAGCGTTTCCAAGTCTGTCAGTCTTTACAGAAGCCTCCTGGTCATGTAATAGGCTTACTTTACAGAAGCCTATTGGTCATGTTGTCAGAAGGGACCATTCCCTGGAGAAGGATGTCATGCTTGGTAGGGTGGAGGAGGGTCGACGAAAGAGGGGGAGGCCTTCAACGAGATGGGTTGACACGATGGCTGAGATGATGGGCTCAAGGATAGCAGGGATCATGGAGCTGGCGTGGGATCGGGCAGTGTTTCGTTCTGCTGTACATGGGGTCGCTATGAGTCGGAAACGACTCGACGGCACTGAACAACTGGTGAAGCTGATAGGTGATGGAGCTCTAATTTGAAATCAGGTCTGTTCAATTCTCAAGCCTGTACTGTTTGTTCTGTCCCACACTGCCCTTCCATTAAAAAAGAAAAAAAGATTTATCTTGCCAACTTGCTAGAATCCTCACCTGGAAATATTTTCAGAATACCTGTCATGGTAGGTGTGACGCCAGGCCCTGAAACCAAACTAAACCAAACTCACTGCTGTGGAGTCAGATCTGATTCATAGCGATCCCTCCTTGTGTTGCCGAGGTGGTAAATCTTTACGGAAGTAGATTGCCCAGTCTTCTTCCATGGAGTGGCTGGTGGGTTTGAACCTCCACCCTTCTGGTTAGCAGTCACATGCCCTAGGCACTAGGCCACCAGAGCTCCTTAGAGCTCCTTTGTTGTTGTTGTTATGTGCCATCAAGTCAGCCCCAACTCATAGTGACCCCTCCTTGGATTTCTGAGGCGGTATCACTACAGAAGTAGATTGACCAACCTTCCTTCTGAGGAGTGGCTGGTGGGTTTGAACTGCCAGCCTTCTGGTTAGCAGTCAAGTGCTTTAGGCACTATACTACCAGAGCTCCTAGAGCTCCTTTAGGTAGTGATTATCAACCATTAATTATTCGGTGGATAGCAGCTGTACATGTGACTTAGAAGAGTTTCTGTTTTGCTTAACTTCTCAGCTGCCAGAGGAATTCCATTTGGAAATATAAATTACTGGTACGGCGGGCCAGCCGTGTACGTGGTTGTTCCTGGGAGAATGAGCATGATGTGTACCCGGGAGAACCCTTGTTCAGGTGAGGTGTGGGAGGGTCTTCACGGGAGATAGATGGGTTATTCCTGGGCCAAGCACCCCAAGACGTCTTCACTGCAGATTGGCCTCCAACTTGGCTGCAAGAGAAGCAGCAGAGGTGTCGGGGGTTGGAAAATGGTTATGTCCATGGCTTCATTTCTGGACTGAAACCCAGTGGCAAGTCAGCAAATGACTGAGCTTTCGTTCCTGGCTTGCTTTTAACAATTACGTACAGACATGGAGTATACTGGGCAACTCCCACGTGCTTACGGTTGGAGCAGTAAACTCACGCTCCTGCCCACTTCCGCCTCCTGTTTCACACAACCATAGCCATCGTGCCTGGGTCGTGCCTTTCAGCCTGACTGAGGACTCAAGCCCTGGATCCATTAACTGTTGTGCCTGTCCGGTGCTGGTGAGTCAGGCTCCTGGGCGGTGATGGATGAGCAAATCTCCAGTGTGGTCCAGTGCCTCTGGTGGGACACAGGGTGTCTCCCAACAGGCTGCCAACAGACCTCAAATGCAGACCCACTTGGGTTCCTGGAGCATCATGGGCACACCCGTGGGTTTTTGGTTTTGTCTGTAACTAATGGCTACTTATTTGTAACCTTAATAGTTACCTTGGTGGCTAAAAAACCAAAACCAAACCCACTGCCATTGAGTCGATTCTGATTCATAGCAACCCCCATTGGGTTTCCAAGGCAGTAAATATCTACCGAAGTAGATTGCTTAGTCTTGCTTCCACAGAGTGACTTATGGATTTAAACCAACTACCTTCTGGTTAGCAGTCAGATGCTTTAGGCACTGTGCTACCAGAACTCATTTTACTAAAGGGTACTTATTTATGACCTTAATAGTTACCTTGGTTGTGAAACCCACTGCCGTGGAGTCGGATCCAACTCATAGGGACCCCTCCTTGGGTTTCTGAGGTGGTATCACTATGGAAGTAGATTGCCCAGCCTTCCTTCCAAGGAGTGGCTGGTGGGTGTGAATGCCAGCCTTCCGGTTAGCAGTCAGATGCCTTAGGCACTACGCCACTAGAGCTTCCATCTTGGTCGTTAGGGGTCATTAAAATAGATTATTTATAATCTAAAAGTAAATGCAGGGCTTTTTAAATTAATTATTAAACTTTGAGATAATTGTTGATTCACCTGCAGTTATCAGCAATAATTCAAGAGATTCCTTGTATCTTTGACCCAGTTTCTCCCAATGGTAACATCTTTTTTTATTATTTAAATATTTGTATCAGCTTTATTTGTAATGACCAAAAATGAAACAGTCCAGGTGTCCTTTAGCAGGTAAATGGTAAACAACCCAGTAATCCATAGAAAGACTACTGAGCGATAACGAATCTCCAGAGAATTACGCTGAGTGGGAAAAACGCCCAAAGGTCCATACGTCATGATTCCGTTTACTCACATCCTTGAAATTACGGAATTAGAGAGGTGGAGAACAGATTGTGGTTGCCGGGGGTAGGGGGAGAGAGGGGCGTGGCTCTGAAAGGGCAGCGTGAAGAGTCGTCTGATGGACGTGTTCTGTGTCTCGCTTGAGTCAGTGTCACCTCGCCATCTTGGCGATGCTGTGCTACAACAGGGCAAGAGAACACCACTGGGAACCTGGGAGGAGGTACGCGGGGTCTCTGTATTCTTTTTTAAAACATTTTGGTTTGGATGAAAGATCGCAGAGAAAATTGGTTTTCCATTCCAGTATTTTACACGTTTTCTTCTGTAACATCAGCTGCAGTGCCCTCATTGTAATGGCGCTTTCCCTGCTTCCTCTCGGGGCTCCCCGTTTCCGTTCATCCTCCTTTTCTGCTTCTCCCTGCCTTCTGACTCCTGTTTCTGAGCAAATGCTGCCCTTTTGGTCTTGCATCCAATGATAACATCTTTTTTTCCCCCTCTTTTTAAATTTTTATTGTGATTTGGGTGAAAATTTACGGAGCAAATTCATTTTCCATACAGCAGTCCATACCCATTTTATTTCATGACATTGACTGCAATTTCCCACAATATAACAGCTCTCTTCCCACTTCCTCCCTGTAGTTACCTCTTCCCTGTGTCCTTCTTTCCTATGTGCTCCTGCCCCCTGAGCTGTCTCCCTGTGCAAACACTGCACTTCTGTTCTCCCATGATTGATTGTTCTAAGGAGTATATCTACCAGTTGTAAACATTCACCCTATATGCCTGTCTGTTGTTTGGCTGGAAGTCACAGGAATGAGTTTAATTCCAGACCTGAAAGATAACTAGGGGCCATAGC
>NW_006921670.1:7022911-7023803 GCF_000298275.1 Orycteropus afer afer
TCCACATTTTTCTCCCACTCTATCCAGGATCTCCTGCACTGATCCCTTTCCAAGCGGTTGATGGTAGTAGCTGAAACCATCTAGTTCTTCTGGTCTCATGGACATACAGGCTGAGGTTCACATGGTCCATAGTCCCTTGGACTAATTATTGCCATGCATCTTTGCTTTTCTTCATTCTTCTTTGCTCTGGATGAGGAGAGACCCATCTTTGCATCTAGATGGCCCTTGCAAGGTTTTAATACCCCAGTTGCTATTCACCAAAGTAGTATATAGAACAAGGTTTTTGTGTAGTATGTTATGCCAATTGAGCTTGATGTCCCCTGTGACCATGGTCCCGAGCCCACGGGTCCAACCACTCACTCCATCAAGGTGGTTGACTGTGCCTAAGAAGTTATCATAACTTTGCACCCTGTTAGTTGTAGTTCTGTGGACATTCTTACAGCACATACCAGTGATAACATCTTGTAAACTATAGTACAATATCACAATCAGGATATTGACATTGATACAATCAAGAGACAGAACATCTGCATCATCACAAGGACCATTCCTCTTGCTTTCTGATAGCCGTACCTGCTTCCCTCCCACGTCCTCCTCTTCCTTACCCCATGGACACCAGTAAACTGTTCTTCATTTCTATAATTCTGTCACTTCAAGAATGTGATGTAAATGTCATCATACAATATGTGACCTTTTGGGATAGGCTGTTTTCACTCAGCATAGTTCCCTGCAGATTCATCCAGGTTGTTGCATGTGTCAATAGTTTGTTTTTTTATTGCTGAGTAGGAAACTGAAGAAAAAAATTTAAGCCTTGAGTTGCAATATCGAGAGATTCTATGGGCAAAATATTGAATGATGCAGGAAACATCAAGAGAAGATGGCAGGAATACAC
>NW_006921670.1:7024158-7024779 GCF_000298275.1 Orycteropus afer afer
GATGATGGGCTCGAGTATAGCAGGGATTGTGGGGCTGGCGCGGGATCGGGCAGTGTTTCGTTCTGCTGTGCATGGGGTCGCTATGAGTTGGAAACGACTCGACGGCACTTAACAACAACAACAACAGGAAACTGAGGTTCAACACCCAAGCAGTGCACCTCATACACAGCTACCACCTGGGTGTCAACACAGGCTTGCACGCGGCTGTGATACCAAACGAATTTCGGTGGAGTTTCCAGCCTAAGACGGAATAGGAAGAAAGGCCTCTCAGCTTCCGAAACTCAGCCAATGAAAACCCTGTGGGCCACCATGGAGTATTGTCTGATAGGCAAGAGATGGTGGGGCAGCATTTCGTTCCTTTGTGTATGGAATTGCCATGTCCACTTGACGGCAGCTGGCCACAACAATATGTATTTCAGTTGAAGGACATCTGGGTTATTTCATTGTGAAAATGTTAAAGTCTGTTTAAAGTGAAAACAAAAAGTTTTATGGCAAAAAGGTGTTTTGTAAAGCAGGGAAACACAGAGTCAAGACAGGCCTTTACGAAGTGCTCTGAGGAGCTACAGAGCTGGAGTGGTTAGGAAGGGCGGAGACCATACGCAGAACATCAGTTAGGAAGGG
>NW_006921670.1:7024879-7033364 GCF_000298275.1 Orycteropus afer afer
CATACGCAGAACATCAGTTAGGAAGGGTGGAGACCATACGCAGAACATCAGTTAGGAAGGGCGGAGACCATACGCAGAACATCAGTTAGGAAGGGCGGAGACCATACGCAGAACATCAGTTAGGAAGGGCGGAGACCATACGCAGAAGGAGACAGCTGGCGTGCTGTTGATTGGTTAGATTTACAAAGTTGCAAGTGCCAGTGTCTTGGTTGACCACCTCTTCATGGTTTGGCTTCCTTTGTCAGAATGGCTCTAGGTGACAGGATTTTGACGGATGACTAAAATCACATGTTTTCTGGCGTCTGGACATCTGCAGCCTATGTTAAACTGAGTTTCTATAGCATTATGGTGCTAAGTTCTCTTGAAATACAAAAGCAAAGAGTTTGTCGAAGGAACAGGATGATTACAAACAAAAATACTGAGTATTCTAATGTTCAGAGAGAGAAGAAAGGGTTTTGGTATAGAAAAGCTATAACTTACGTCTTTATTTAACATCAGCTATTTTAATCAGAAGTTGGGTTAGAACAAAGGTTTGGGAAGTATGAGTACAGTTGAGAGGGTTGCATTGTTAGAATCAGCTTAGCCATTGAAGTCACATGCTTAACACAATGTTTGACACCTGTCCAAGTCAAACATTCTTAGCATTGGGTATTTCTAGCCACAAGCTCATCTATAAATAGAGGAGGGTGAGCAAAACCACATTTTTCTGCAGAAACTACGTGTAGGTAAAGGTACAGTGGGAAATTTTTACAGAAGTGATGGTCTGTATTATATGACAGAAAAGTACAACACGGAGTCATTCAGGACAGGAGGGATTGGCCCTAGACCTTAGCCAGAGTTTCAGTCTTAACAAGAGCTTTAGTTTTGGAATGCTCTTTCTTATTCCTCCCTTTTGATCAAGAATTCCTTTGGGAATTTGATGATCACACATAGGAGCACCTTCTTCCACATGGATTTGGTTTGTCTAGATTTGGGATGGTTACCTTGCTATCTATAGAATCTCGTCTTCAGGGCAAGCTGGTCTCATGTGGCCCACAAAGGAGTAAACTGCCCTCTGTAAGAGTCTGGTTATGTAGTATCATAGATGGTAGCCTATTATTTACAAACTTTTAAGAAAGATCCAAGGTGAATGCATGAGGACATACTCATGATCATTAGCTGTCCAAAAAAACCAAACTCACAGCCTTTGAGTTGATTGCGACTCAGCAACCCCTCCTTGGGTTTCCGAGGAGGTATCCCTATAGAAGTAGATTGCCCAATTTTCCTTCCGAGGAGTGGCTGGTAGGTTTGAACTGCCAGCCTTCTGGTTAGAAGTCAGGTGCCTTAGGCATTATGCCATCAGAGCTCCCATTAGCCCTTAGAGAGATGCAAATCAGAACAGCAATGAGTTATCATCTCACCCCAGCATTCATAGCAAATTTCAACAAGACAGAAAGTAACAAATGCTAGCGAGGGTATGGAGAGATTGGAACTCTCATACACTGCTGGTGGGACTGCAAAATGGAACAACCATTTGGAAAATGGCATGATGTTTCCTTAAAAAAAAAAACAGATATACCATTTGATCCAGCAATTCCGTTACTAGAAATATATCCTAAAGAGGTGAGAGACGGGACATGAACAGACACATGTACACCCATGTTCATTGCAGCACTATTCACAATAGCAAAGAGATGGAACCAACCTAAGTGCCCATTAGCAGATGAATGGGTAACCAAACTATGGTACATTCACACAATGGAATATTATGCAACATTAAAGAATAGTGAAGAATCTACAAATCACCTCATAACATGGATGAATTTGGAGGACACTATACTCAGTGAAATAAGTCAGTCACAGAAGGACAAATATTGTATGAGTCCATTATTATAAAAACTCAAGGAAAGGTTAATGCAAGGAAGGAAGTTTACTTTGTTGGTTACTAGAGCTGGAAGGGCAGGGGAGGGAACATTTCCGAAGAGTTAAGGAGTCATGTGTTGATTTGGGTGAATGGAAAGGCAATATGACAAAAGTGTGTGATCAGCACAATGACAATAAGGAAAAGGAAGACCTAGAAATGTGCACAAAAGATATAGACAACAGAGGTAAATACTATTACATGCACAGTACTGCATTCCCACTGGCACCAAACACTAGGCTACAGGTAAATGTTTAGATAGGTGAGAAGATCAGGTGGGGTAGGTGAACAGGAATATGTTGTTGTTGTTGTTATGTGCCGTCCCATGACTGAACATAGATTTGACTAAAGATATTCTTTTTTTTTTTTTTTTAACTTTTATTGTGGTATAAAGATACACAACAAGACATCCACCAACATGACAACTTCCCCATTTACAGCTCAGGAACATTGATGACATTTTCATGTTGTGCCACCATTATTGCGATCCTTTTCCAAATATTCCACCACCATTAGCTTAAACTCAATGTCTTGCAAACAAAAGTTTCCCCTTTCCCTCTCCCTCCTACCCCTGGTAGCCACTAATAATCTTTTGTTTTCCTCTCTATGTATATTTTTTTCAACCTATGTAGGAATTTTCCCTCCCCTCCCATCCCTGGTAACCAACAAAGTTTCTTTCCATGTATAAAGCTTACCTTGAGTTTTTATAATAATGGACTCATACAATATTTGTCCTTCTGTGACTGACTTATTTCACTGAGCATAGTGTCCTCCAAATTCATCCATGTTATGAGGTGACTCGTAGATTCTTCATTATTCTTTAATGTTGGATAATATTCCATTGTGTGAATGTACCATAGTTTGGTTACCCATTCATCTGTTAATGGGCACTTAGGTTGTTTCTATCTCTTTGCTATTGTGAATAATGCTGGGGTGAACATGGGTATTTGTGTCCTGACTCTCATTTCTTTAGGATATATACCTAGCGATGGGATTGCTGGATCAAATGGTATTTCTATTTCCAACTTTTAAGGAATCACCATACCAATTTCCACAGTGGTTGTATCATTTTACAGCCCCACCTGCTGTGTGTGGGAGTCCCAATCTCTCCACCTTCTAGTCAGCGTTTGTTATTTTCTGTCTTGTTGAACTTTGCTATTAATGCTGGGGTGAGATGGTATCTCATGGTTGTTTTGATTTGCATCTCTCTGAGGAGCTCTGGTAGCATAGTGGCTAAGACACTTGCCTGCTAACCAGATGGCTGGCGGTTCAAACTCACCAGCCACTCCTCAGAAGGAAGGTTGGGCAATCCTACTTCCATAGTGATACTGCCTCGGAAACCCAAGGAGGGGTCCCTATGAGTCGGGGCCGACTCGACGGCAAACAACAACAACAACAACAGTGGCTAATGATCGTGAATGTGTTTGTTGGCTGCTTGAATATGAAGATATTTTGGTGAGTATTGACTGGGGTCTTAAAAGCTTTTTTTTTCCCCATTTTTATTGTGATGTGGGTGTAAGTTTACAGAGCAAATTCACTTTCCATACATACAGTAGTTCATATACATTTTGTCTCATGACATTGACTGTAGTTTCCCACAGTGTTAACAGCTCTCTTCCCACTTCCTCCTCAGTTACCTCTTCCCTGTGTCCATCCCTCCATGCACTCCTGCCCCCTGAGCTGTCTCCCTGTGCATACACAACCCTTCTATTCTCCCATGATTGTTCTCTCCAAGGAGTGTATCTACCTAATGTAAATGTTCAGCTCATATGCCTGTCTTTTATTTGGCTGGAAGCCACGGGAGTGGGTTCAATTCCAGACCTGAAGGGCAGCTAGGGGCCATAGTCTCAGGGGTTTCATGGGATCTTAAAAGCTTTTGAGCAGCCATCTAAGATGCAACTATTGGTCTCCCTTCTCTAGGGCAAAGAAGAGTGAAGAAAATCAAAGTTATATGGAAATAATTAGTCTAAGGATCTGATGGACCACAGGGACCTCAGCCTTCACGACCCTGAGACCAGAACTAGATGGTGCCTGGCTACCAATGCCAGCCACTTGGAAAGGGGTCAAAATTGAAGATCCTGGATAGAGTGAGAGGAAAAATGTGGAACAAAATTCAAAACCACAAAAATGACCAGAATTACTGTCCAAATAGAAACTAATGGAACCCCCAAGACTGTGGCCCTGGGTTATCCTTTGGGCCTAGAGCTAAACTCACGTCTGTTGATTAGTTCTCAGCCAAACAGTGGGAAGACC
This sequence comes from Orycteropus afer afer, assembly GCF_000298275.1. Lineage (NCBI taxonomy): Eukaryota > Metazoa > Chordata > Mammalia > Tubulidentata > Orycteropodidae > Orycteropus > Orycteropus afer. Next base: position 7,029,033 of record NW_006921670.1, read on the forward strand.
TATAAGCAGAACACCTACCACTGGGAGATGCACCCACCTCCCGTAGGGAGATGCACCCACCTCCCGTAGGGAGATGCACCCCTTAGATCAGTCAACCATGAGACATCAGAAGGGCAGCATTTGCATAGAGGGAAAGACGGACAGACAGTAATGTATAGATAAGAAGGGCACAGGGGAAGGGTAGTCACAGGGAAGAAATGGGAGGAGAGCTTTTTAGTATTGGGATTGTAATCAGGACCATGAAACCAAATGTGCATGAACTGTTGAGAGTAACACAAACCTCCTTTGTAAATTTGCACTCAAATCACAATAAAAAGTAAAATTAAGAAACGATCCTGGGTGAATGGTAGCTGGACACCATTTAATGATGTTTCTTTACCATGCCGTGTTTAAATACTCTGTTTCAGTGGCTTTGTCATTGTGGGGCTGTGAATCCAGAAGGAGGAATGGGAAGGAGCAACTGAATAGACTAAGACTTTTAACTAAGGTGTGAGATCAAATGCCTTTGAGTAAACGTTGTATAGCCATAATAAGCAATAAAGCCAACTGGTGTTTAATTTGAGTTATAGAGCATAGCCAAGAGCCAATACTTTTTGGAAATTATTTAAAATATCAGAAGAAAAGTTATCTTGTTCTGGGAGGCAGAGGCAGGTGATGTAACAAAAGAAACATCTAATTAGGCAAAGAAAGTAACAATTCAGAAAGACTGTAATTAGTTTAGTTTTTACAAGAGAGTTAGTGAAGATTTGATGCTGTTGGGTAACCAGCAGAAAATAGGGAACCAGTTATTAAGGCTGCCAGTATGTTTACGTGGAGCAGGTAACTTTCTGGCAAATTTCTTTATGCCTCGTTTTATTTTATTGTGGTATTTATCTAGTAGCAACCAGAGGTGTCCGTAATGGTACATACTGACTTCTTAATGTACCAAAGTTAGTTGTCAAAATAATAAGTGGGATAAAATACTTAATGTCAGGGGGAAAAATAAAATGATAAAGCAAGGAGTAATATTTAAATGATACAATGTTGTTGTTGTTACATGTCATGGAGTCGGACCCAACTCATAGCGACCCCTCCTTGGGTTTCCGAGGCAGTAGCACTATGGAAGTAGATTCCCCAACCTTCCTTCCGAGGACTGGCTGGTGGGTTTGAACTTCCAGCCTTCTGGTTAGTAGTCAAGTGCCTTAGGTGCTACGCCACCAGAGGTTCCTAAATGATACAGTAGGGCAGTTATTTTTTAAAAAATGGCTATTTGTTTGAAGAAATTGCAAAAAATATTGATTGTCTGCCTGAGAACAAGTAATGGTAAACCTTCTTTCAGTGAAGCCCCGCTCGGTTGGGAGCTGAGTGTTGCACAGGCCTGCTCCGGAAGTCTTGGCAACGTTGTCCCCTCCAAAAGTCACCTGCTTCTGATTTCCGGTCACTGAAATTTGAAGTAGAGTTCTCTTCATGGGATGGACTGTGTACTAGGGTTTGCAGGGTTTTGTTTTTTTTTTCCCCTTCCCAGCAGAACAAAATATGCTTCTGTCTAATGAGCTATTTATATATTTATTTTTTAAGGAGCCCTTCAATTTATGGTTGTTTTTTTTCCCCCAATACACATATTCTCCTTCAGTGTTAGGTAGATTTTTATTTTTGGTCGCTAAAGCCTTCTTTCTCTGGTAGCATAGTGCTTAAGGCACTTGACTGCTCACCAGAAGGCTGGCAGTTCAAACCCACCAGCCACTCCTCAGAAGGAAGGTTGGGCAATTCTACTTCCGTAGTGATACTGCCTCGGAAACCCAAGGAGGGGTCGCTATGAGTTGGGGCCGACTCGACAGCAAACAACAACAACAACAACAACAAAGCCTTCTTTCAGGAGCTCTGGTGGCGTAGTGGATAAGGCATTTGGCTGCTAACCAGAGGTCAGCAGTCAAACCCACAGCCACTCTGTGGAAGGAAGATGGGGGGATCTTTACTTCCATAAAGATGTATAGCCTCGGAAACCCAATGAGCATCTCTATGAGTCGGAATTGACTTGATGGTAATGGGTTTGGTTTTTGAGTTTAAAGCCTTCTTTAAGCTGTGAAAAACATTTCTTTAAAGCAGAATCAATTATGGCAGATACAATGTTTTATAATAAGAGAAACCATAAGAAAGATTTTAAAGTAAAGTATACCATCAGTTAAGGAAGGAACAGCATCATTAAGATTCAGTATTAACAAGCAGTTTCGATAATGACATAGGGACCTTTCTCCTGTGGTAGTAAGGATGTTGAAGGCCATTTGCTTTTGAAGAACTGTATCTATTCTTTCTGTTACTTTAGTGTTTATTCCTTGGAGTCCACCCAAAACCAAAACCAAACTCATGCCATCGAGTGGAATCCAACTCATAGTGACCCCTCCTTGAGTTTCCGAGGCAGTGTCTCTACGGAAGTAGATTGCCCAACCTTCTTCTGAGGAGTGACTGGTGGGTTTGAACCACCGTCCTTCTGGTTAGCAGTCAGATGCCTGAGGCACTACGCCACTAGACAGGCAGAATCATTGAAATCATTCTGAATGCATGTAGCCCACACTTTGATATGTGCAGTCACATCTTTTAAGCCAGAGGCTATTCTGTGGGCTACATAATGTTATCAGTTATTGATAACTAATCAATAACTGATCAATAAAAAATTGACTGCATCTGTGGAAAGAGATGATAGAGAAGCTTAGTATCATCAGTCAAAAAGGCCAGGAGCTGACTGTGGAACAGACCATCAACTGCTCATATGCAAGTTCAAGTTGAAGCTGAAGTAAAAATAAAAGAAGTCTACAAGAGCCAAAATACTATCTTGATTAAAGTCCCCCTGAATTTAGAGACCATCTAAAGAATAGATTTGATACATTGAACACTAATGACAGAAAACCAGAGGAATTGTAGGATGACATCAGGAACATCATCCATGAAGAAAGCAAAAAGTCATTAAAAAGACAGGAAAGGAAGAAAAGACCAAAATGGATGTCAGGAGAGACTTTGAAACTTGCTCTGGAATGGAGAGTAGCTAAAGCAAATGGAAGAAATGATGAAATGAAAGGGTGAAACAAGATTTCAAAGAACAGCTCAAGAAGACAAAGTATTATAATGAAATGTGCAAAGATCTGGAGTTAGAAAACCAAAAGGGAAGATCACACTCAGTATTTCTCAAGGTGGAAGAATTGCAGAAAAAACTCAGGCTTCAAGTTGCAATACTGAAGGATTCTATTGGGCAAGATACTGAACGGTGAAGGAAACATCAGACGAAGGTGGGCGGAATACAGAGCCACTGCACCGAAAAGAATCGGTCAGTGTGCAGCTACTCAGGAGGCAGCGCAAGATCAAGAACCAACAGTACTGAAGGAAGAGGTCTAAGCTCCAGTGAGGGAACTGGCAAGAAACAAGGCTTCAGGCATTGATGGAATACCCATGGAAATATTTCAACAAATGGATGCAGCACTGGAGGCACTTACTTATTTCTGCCAAGAAATTTGAAGACAGCTACCTGGCCAACTGACTGGAAGAGATCCATATTTGTGCCCAATTCAAAGAAAGGTGATCCAACAGAATGTGGAAATTATCAAACAGTATCATTACTAGGAGCTCTGGTGGCATAGTGCCTAAAGCATTTGACTGCTAACCAGAGGCTGATGGTTCAAACCTACCATATATATATATATAAAGTGTGTGTGTGTGTATGTGTATATATGTGTGTGTATGTATATACTATATATATATATATATGTATAGGAGTTCTGGTGGTGTAGTGCATAAGGCATTTGACTGCTAACCAGAAGGCTGGCAGTTCAAACCCACCAGCCACTCCTCGGAAGGAAGATTGGGCAATCTACTTCCGTAGTGATACCGCCTTGAAAACACAAGGTGGGGTCACTATGAGTCAGGTCAGACTCAATGGCACATGACAACAACATATATATGTATATGTATATATATAGTATTAAATCATTAATATTACACACAAGTAAAATTTTGCTGAAGATAATTACAAAATGGTTGTAGCAGTATATTGACAGGGAACTCCCAGAAATTCAAGTTGGATTCAGAAGAGGATGTTGAACTAGGGATATCATTGCTGATGTCAGACGGATCTTGGCTGAGAGGAAAGAATACCAGAAAAATGTTTACCTGTGTTTTATTGATTATGCAAAGGCATTCAGCTGTGTGGATCATAACAAATTATGGATAACTGCGGTGTAGTAAATTACTTAGTGTGGCTTTTCTACCCATAAGTCTTTGTAAACTCCAAGGTGGGATTTTGTGTGAGCAACTGAGCAGCCCGATTGCTGAAGCTATCCACCTGGGTTATTTCTGTTGGGAGTG
>NW_006921670.1:7033979-7035826 GCF_000298275.1 Orycteropus afer afer
GTGGTGGGTGCCTTGGGAGGAACGGTTGGTGAAAGGGCTGGAGGGAGGCAGCATGTCTGGCCTTGCAGTAATAGGCCTTGGGTTACTGCTGGTAATCCTGCCTTCCCCTTGTAGGGTTAGAGGAGGTCAGAACATGTGGCCTCCTTGCCGTTTTTGCAATAACATTGCAAAGAATGGGAATTCCAGAACACTAAGTATGCTCATGATGAAACTGTGCATAGATCAAAATGCTGTCATTAGAACAAAATAAGGGGATACTGGGTGGTTTAAAATCAGGAAGGGTGTGTATCAGGGTTGTATCCTTTCACCACACTTACTCAGTCTGTATGCTGAGCAAATAATCTGAGAAGCTGGACTATATGAAGAAGAGCTTGGCATCAGGATTAAAGGAAGACTCATTAATAACTTGTGACCCAGATGACACAACCTTGCTTGCTGAAAGTGAAGAAGACTTGAAGTACTTACTGATGAAGATCAAATACTGCAGTCTTCAGTATGGATTACTCCCCAACACAAAGAAAATAAAAATCCTCACAACTGGATCAATAAACAACATCACAATAAATGGAGAAAAGGATGAAATTGTCAGGGATTTCATTTTAACTTGGATCCACAATCAACAGCGATGGAAGCAGCACTCAGGAAATCAGACAACTTAACTGTACTAGGTAAATCTGCAAAAGACCTTTTTAAAGGATTAAGGACTGAAGATGGTGTAGCAAAGATTTGAAGACTAAAGTGCAACTAAGCTGAGCCATGGTATTTTCAATCACCTCATAGGCATGTGAGAGCTGGAAAATGAATAAGGAAGACCGAAGAAGAGTTGATGCCTCTGAATTGTGTTGGCGAAGAATACTGAAAATACCATGGACGGCTGGAAGAATGAATAAATCTGTCCTGGGAGAAGTGCAGCTAGAATGCTCCTTAGAAGCAAGAATGGCCAACTTTGTCTCACCTACCTTTCTCATGTTGTCAGAAGGGACCATTCCCTGGAGAAGGATATCACATTTGCTAAAGTAGAGGGTCAGCAAAAAAAGGGAAGACCCTCAACAAGGTGGATTGACACAGTTGCTTCAGTGCTGGACTCAGACGTAGCAAGGATTGTGAGGATGACGCAGGACTGAGCGGTGTTTCCTTCTCTTGTATGTAGGGTCACTATGAGTTGGAGCTGACTCAACGGCACCCAACAACAACAATGGCTAATTATCATGAGACTTTCTTCATAAGTTTCTTAGCTGCCTGAATATTTTATGTGGTGGTCTGTTTATGTTCTCTGCCTATTTTAAATTGGGTTATTTGTCTTTTTGTTGGTAAGGTGTTAAAGTTTTCTACAAATTTTAGAAGGCTGGTGATTCAAACCCACCAGCCACTCCTCAGAAGGAAGGTGGAGCAATCTATTTCTGTAGTGATACAGCCTTGGAAACCCAAGGAGGGGTCGCTATGAGTCGGGTCCAACTCGATGGCATGTAACAACAACAACAGTCTGTGGGTTCTCTTTTTACTATTTTGGTGAAATCTTTGGATTCAATAAGTCTCTAGTTTTTAAGAAATCCCAGTCATCTAGTTTATCTCCTGGTGTTTATGTGTTTTTAGTTATATTCGATTGTGTATTTATGCCCTGAATTAGGGCCCCTAAGTTTGTCCCCATTTTTTCTTTGATAGTCTTTATGGTTTTAGATTTTATGTTCAAGTCTTTGATCCAACTTGAGTTTGTTTTTGTATAAGGTGTGAGATATGGGTCCCATTTCACTTTTCTGCAAATGGATTTCTGGTTTTGCCAGCACCATTTATTTTTATTTATTTATTTATTGTGATTTGGGTGAAGATTTACAGAGCAAATTCACTTT
>NW_006921670.1:7036871-7041164 GCF_000298275.1 Orycteropus afer afer
TGCAGTATGTATTATACTTCAATATAAAGAAAACAAAAATCCTCACAACTGGACCAATAAGCAGAATCATGATAGATGGAGAAAAGATTGAAGTTGTCAAAGACTTCGTATTACTTGGTTCTACAATCAACACCAATGGAAGCAGCAGTCAAGACGTCAAAAGATGTATTGAGTTGGGCAAATCTGTTGCAAAAAAACCTCTTTCAAGTGCTGAAGAGCAAAGGTGTCTCCTTGAAGACTAAGATGTTTCTAACCCAAGCCATGGTATTTTCAGTCACCTGAGGTACAGTAGGGATCATGAGGCTGGCCCAGGACCAAGGAGTGTTTCATTCTGATGTACATAAGGTCTCTATGAGTCTCTATGGTACATAACAACAACAACAACAACAATCTCTTCTCCAATTAATGACTTTTGGCCCTTTGTCAAACATCAGCTGTCCACAGGTGGATGAATTTATTTCGGGATTCTCACTTCTGTTCTCGTCTTTGGATCTTGAAGGTTATAATGTGCTGTGGCTTGGATGTCTTTAAGTTTATTTTGCTTGGAATTTGTTGAGCTTGGATGCTTCTATTCATGTTTTTATTAGATTTGGGAAGTTTTCAGCCATTATTTCTTCAAATATTTTTTCTGCCCATTTCTCTCTTTCTTCTCTTTCTGGGACTCCTATGATGCAGGTGTTGGTATGCTTGACAGTGTCCCACAGGTCTCTCCAGCTTTGTTCATTTTCCTTTATTCCTTCTTCTTTCTGGTCCTCAGACTTCATCATTTCAATTGTTTTATCTCCCAGCTTGCTAATGCTTTCTTCTCCCTGCTCTGATCTGCTATTGAATCTGTCTGGTAAAATCTCTCTCTGGATAACTCTGAATAACTTTATATATATAACTTTTTATATATAACATTTATTAAAAATGAGGTCTCACAACAAATTCCTTGGTTTTTGTTTATCTGAAAAGTCTATTTCTCCTTCATGTTTGAAGGATAATTTTGCCAGATACAAAATTCTATGTTGGTAGTTTATTTCTTTCAATGCTTTAAAAATTTCACCACATTCTCTTGTTGCTTGCCTGGTTCCTGATAAGAGGTCCTGTGTAATGCTTATCTTTGTTTCCCTATATTAATATGTTTTGTTTTATTTCCTCTGACTTCTTTCAAAGGTCTTTTATTTCTCTTTAGTTTTCTACAGTTTGAATATAATATGTCTAGGTGTATATTGAACCTAGGTATATATTGAAAAGACCCCTGGTGGTGTGAACGTTAAACGCTCACCTGTTAAACATTGGTTGTTTGAACCCATCAGCAGCTCTGCAGCCTGTTGTTGTTGTGTGTTGGTGAGTTGACCCAGACTCATAGCAACCCTATACAACTGAGTAGAACTGCACCCTAGGGTCTCCTGGACTGAAGTCTTTATGGGAGAAAACTGGTAGGCCTTTTCTCCTGCAGAACTGTAAGGATGCCTTTGCATAGTCAATAAAACCCAGATAAACATCTTTCTAGTCTTCTCTGCTTTCAGCCAAGATCCATCTGACATGAGCAATTATATCCCTTGTTCCACGTCCTTCTCTGAAACCATCTTGGATTTCTGTCAATTCTCTATCAATACTGCTGCCACTAGTTTTGAATTATTTTCAGCATAATTTTACTTGCATGTGATAATAATATTGTTCAATAATTTTCATATTGCATTTCATATTTCATTTGACTGCTAAGCAGAAGGCTGGTGCTTCAAACCTACCAGCCCCTCCACAGAAGGAATATTGGGCAATCTACTTCCATAGTGATACTGCCTTGGAAACACAAGGAGGGTCACTATGAGTCAGATCTGACTTGACGGCAGTGAGTTTTTTTTGTTTTGTTTTATTGGATCACCTATCTTTCAAATGGACATGAGTATGAATCTCTTCTAGTTGTTTAGCCAGGTAGCTATCTTCCAAATTTCTTGGCATTTCTTTTTCCATTAAAAAAAAAAAAAAAAAACCTTATTGCCATCAAGTCAATTCATAGCAACCCCCTCTGGGTTTCTGAGGCAATTTTGTATCTGGAAAATATTTACAGAAGTAGATTGCCCAGTCTTCCTTCCACAGAGTGGCTGCTGTGTTTGAACTGACAGTCTTCCAGTTAGCAGTCAAATGCCTTAGGCACTATGCCACCAGAGTGCCTTTCTTTTTCCATTAGAGCCCTTAAATTTTATTTTAGTTTTTAAATAATATTTTATTATGTTTTTGGTGAAGGTTTACACAGCAGTTTAGGTTCCTATTCAACAATTTCTACACAATTGTTCAGTGACATTGGTTACATTCTTCACAATCTGTGATCATCTTCATTATTTCCATTCTGGTTGTTCTGTTTCCATTAATTTAGTTTTCCTACCCCTTATATTCTCATCTTTGCCTTGACCTAATTGTTGATTGCTTTCTTACATATTGTTGTTGTTGTCGTTATATGCCGTCGAGTCAGCCCCGACTCATAGCGACCCCTCCTTGGGTTTCTGAGGCAGTATCACTACGGAAGTAGGATTGCCCAACCTGCCTTCCGAGGAGTGGCTGGTGGGTTTGAACTGCCAGCCTTCTGGTTAGCAGTCAAGTGCCTTAGGCACTATGCTACCAGATAGGTGATTTTTTAAAAGGAGCACAGTATTTATGGGTGATATTTATTAGTTTTTGAGCCAATTTGTTATTTATCCACAAGGTGACTGCAGGATTTAATTTTTGTTCAATTTGAAGAGTATCTTGGGAAGTCCTCCTGACTCAACCAATCCAGTAGGTTGTGTGTGTGTGTGTGTGTGTGTGTGTGTTATTGTTAGGAATTTGTGGCTCTGTTCTACACTTTTATCCCATTCTATCAGGGTCCATCTACTATTCTCTTGATTAGAACGGTTGTCAGTGGTAGTTGGGCACCATCTAGTTCTTCTGGTCTCAGGGTAAATAAGACTGTAATTCATGTAGGCTATTTTCCTATAGAGTAATTTCTTCTTTGAATGTTTGTTTCCCTTTTGCTCCAGATGAGTAGAGACCAATAGTTGTATCTTAAATGGCTGCTTGCAAGTATTTAAAATCCAGATACTCCTCATCAAACTGGCAGATAGGACCCACCCCCAGAGGCAGGAAACGGAGGGAACGCCAGGATGACAAAAGTGGCAGGATCCAGATAAGGGGCGGCAGACAGGACATACACCCAGAGGCAGGAAATGGAGGGAACACCGGGATGGCAATGCAACAGGATCCAGGTAAGGGGCGGCAGAGAGGACATACACCCGAGGCAGGAAAGGGAGGGAACCTTGGAGTGACAAAGCAACAGGATACAGGTAGGAATAGGTAAGGAGAGGGCAGAGAGGTTTCCAACAGCTAAGAGAGACAAACTTGTCTGTCAGTTTGTTATACTGTGGTGGCTTGCACGTTGCTGTGAGGCTTGAGGCTGCACCACTGGCGTTTCAAATGCCAGCAGGGTTGCTCATGGTGCACAGGTTTCAATGAAGCTTGCAGACTGAGACAGACTAGGAAGAAGGAAGAAGCGATCCACTTCTCAAAGAACTGGCCAGGGAAAACCTTATGAATAGCAGAGAAACACTATATGATACATTACTGGGCAACTTTATGAATGCCCAGTCTTCCTTCCACAGAGTGGAAGGAATCTGACACAGTGCAGGAAGACAAGCCCCTTAGTCGGAAGTCACTCAAAATATAACTGGGAAAGAGCTGCCTCATCAGAGGCAACCTTAATGATATGGATAAAGTAAAGCTTTTGGTACTTCCATTGTACCAAAGTTGTGCTGATGTGGCACAACTCAAATTGAGGAAAAATAGCTACAAAGATTCATTAATAATCACAACATGGGATGTACAAAGTATAAATCTAGGAAATTTGGAAGTTGTCAAAAATGAAATGGAATGTATAAAGATGGATAGCCTAGGCATTAGTGAGCTGAAATGTACTGGTTTTGGCCATTGTGAATCAGGCAACCTATGGTCTACTATGCCAGGAATGACAATTTGAAGAGGAATGGAGTGGCATTCATCATTGCAAAGGATGTTTCAAGATCTGTCCTGAAGTACAATACTGTCAGTCATAGGATAATATTCATATGCCTACAAGGAAGACCCATTAATACGACTATTATTCAAATTTACGCACCAACCACCAAAGCCAAAGATGAAGAAATTGAAGGTTTTTATCAACTTCTGCAGTCTGAAATTGATAGAACATGCAATCAAGATGTGTTGCTTATCACTGGTGACTGGAATGCAAAAGTTGGAAATGAAGAATCACCGGTAGTTGGAAAATTTGGCCTTGGTGAC
>NW_006921670.1:7042234-7045890 GCF_000298275.1 Orycteropus afer afer
AAGACAGCTACCTGGCCAACTGACTGGAAGAGATCCATATTTGTACCCATTCCAAAGAAAGGTGATCCCACAGAATGTGGAAATTATCTAACAATATCATTAATACCACATGCAAGTAAAAACTTACTGAAGATAATTCAAAAATGGTTGCAGCAGTATATTGACAAAGAATTTCCAGAGGTGCAAGCTGGATTCAGAAGAGGATGTGAAACGAGGAATACCATTGCTGATGTCAGATGGATCTTGCCTCGAAGCAAAGAATACCAGAAAGATGTTTACTTGTGTTTTATTGACTATGCTAAAGCATTTGATTGTGTGGATCATAACAAATTGTGGATAACATTGAGAAGAATGGGAATTCCAGAACACTTGATTGTACTCATGAGAAACCTGTGCCTTGACCAAGAGGCTGTCGTTCGAACAGAACAAGGGAACACTGCATGGTTTAAAATCAAGAAGGAAGTGCATCAGGGTTGTATCCTTTCCCCATACTTATTCAATGTGTATGCTAAGCAAATAATCTGAGAAGCTGGACTATATAAAGAAGAACATGGCATCAGGATTGGAGGAAGAATCATTAACAACCTGTGATACGCTGATGACACAACTTTGCTTGCTGAAAGTGAGGATGACTTGAATCACTTACTGATGAAGATTGAAGAATACAGTCTGCGGTATGGATTACATCTCAATATAAAGAAAACAAAAATCCTTACAATTAGACCAATAAGCAGCATCATGATAAAAGGAGAAAAGATTGAAGTTGTCAAAGACTTCACATTGCTTGGTTCTACAATTGACGCCAATGGAAACAGCAGTCAGGACATCAGATAACATATAGCACTGGGCAAATTGGCTGCAAAGGACCTGACACAAGCCATGGTATTTTCAACCACCTCATATGCATGTGAGAGCTGGACAATGAATACAGAAAACCAAAGAGTCAATGCTTTTGAGCTGTGGTGCTGGCGGAGAATGCCAAAAGTACTGTGGACTGCTAAAAGAACTAACAGATCTGTCCTGGAGGAAGTGCAGCTGGAGTGCTCCTTGGAAGCAAGCATAGCCAGACTTCGTCTCACCCACTTTGGTCATGTTGTCAGTAGAGACCATTCCCTGGAGAAGGATGTCATGCTTGGTAAGGTGGAGGGTCGACCAAAGAGGAGAAGGCCCTCAACGAGATGGATTGACACGGTGGCAGTGGCGATGGGCTCAGGCATAGCGAGAATCGTGAGGCTGGCGCAGGACCGGGCGGTGTTTCGTTCTGTGCACGGGGTCGCTATGAGTCAGAGATGACTCAACGGCACCTAACAACAACAACAACAAAGTCACCAAACTAGTTTGGAGAACATAACTTTATGAAATATATTATGCCAGTTGACCAAAGTCCCATGAGTGCTTCCATTTTAATCATAGTTATTTAAAATTTTCCATCAGATAATTCTGAAATCTTTGTAATGTCCGAATCTGGTTCTGATGCTTCCTTTGGCTCTTTAAATTGTGTATTTTCTTGACTTTCAGCATGCCTACCTTATAATTTAAAACTTAAAATGGATAAGATGTATCAGATTATAGGAACTGAAGCAACTAGTTTATTGTTGTTGTGTGCCCTCCAGTCGGACCCAACTCATAGCGACCCCTCCTTGGGTTTCCGAGGCAGTATCACTAGGAAAGTAGATTGCCCCATCTTCCTTCCGGGGAGTGGCTGATGGGTTTGAACCACCAGCCTTCTGGTTAGCAGTCAAGTGCCTCAGGCACTACGCTACCAGAGCTCTACTAGTTTATTAGTGTGTGGTTTTACATTAATCTGGCTAGGAGCTGGTCTTTGTTTCATGTTCGCTGTAGCTGCTGGTACCAGAGGCTGCAGTTCCCTTGTTTTTCTCTTCTGTTGTTTTTAGGTGTCCCTAAGATTTGCTTCTTAAATATATAGTCTCTCTCCTGATGCTGTCATAGTAGTAATCTGCTGTTACTATGCTGAAAACTCACCACTGCCTCCAGCAGTTTTTGTTCCTGATAATCTTATCTCAACAGTAATTCTCTGCATTCTCCTGTATCTGGATTTCGGGATGGCAGTTTGCCCTGTGGCTTTAGTTCTCTGATGAACCTAAGAAAAGTCACTGATTTTTAGATGTTTCAGCTTTTTCCTTGTGAGAATGGGAATGGTGACTTCCAAGCTCTTTTATATGTTTCTACCTTTGAATTGGATTATCATTTTAAATTGGAGACATTCCTACATTTTTTTTACCTATCTTTATGTGGTTGGTTAACTTTAGAGGAGGTGTGAAAGGGTCTTGAACCAGGGACACACTATTTTGGGTGCAACAGTCTGTTTGAGGCTACTTGATCTGAACGCCAAGATCATCATTGAAAGGGTTTGTTGAGTTCACAATGGGTCTCTCCTCATCCAGAGTAAAGAATAATGAAGAAAACCAAAGATGCATGGAAACAAAGAGTTCAAGAGATTGGTACACCATGCGATCCTCAGCCCATATGACCATGAGACCAGAAGAACTAGATGGTGCCCAGCTACCACTGTCAACCACTCAGAGAGGGAGCTGTGTAAGAGATCCTGGATAGAGTGGGAGAACAGGTTTACTGGTCTGATGGAGCCTGGTGAAACCCCTGAGACTATGGCCCCTAGCTGCCCCCTTAAGGTCTGGAATTGAGCTCACTCTTGTGGCTTCCAGCCAAATAAAAGACAGGCATGGGGCTGAACATTTATATCTGGTAGATATACTCCTTGGAAAGATCAGTCATGGGAGAACAGAGGGGCAGTGTATGCACAGGGAGTCGGTTGTGGGGGGGGGCAGGAGTACATGGGAGGGATGGACACAGGGAAGAGGTAATTATGGGGAGGAAGTGGGAAGAGAGCTATTACACTGTGGGAAATTGCAGTCACTGTCATGAGACCAAAAATAATGTGTGTGAACTGCTGTATGGAAAATGAATTTGCTCTTTAGGCTTTCCTCCAAATCACAATTAAAAAAAAAAAAAAATTCATTGAGTTGATCTTGTTTACAGTACCCACAGGATTTGTTTTAAAAAATGACTTTACAAGACAAACCAAATGCATTAGTGAAGAAGAGCCGGACCTATAATGCAAAGTGAACCAAATGCTATTTATTTCCTATTTATTATGTAGTATCCTAAGCAATTTACTATGTAGTATTCTAAGCAAATCGTGTAAACATAGATACAGACCTACAGCAAAATAGCTTTGCAATTGCTCATATACTTTGACCCAGTTAAACCACTTTGGGGACTCTGCCCAAGAAAACAAGTAAAACCCGTGTTTATTATAATTTTAATTGGAAACAACGTGCAGTCCAGCAACGACAATGTTAAAGTAGCAAGTACGCGTATGATGATATGTTATCCAGCTTTTAATTCATAATTTATGAAATTAAGGAAAATTCGGAGAGTTCATAGGAATTTATGAAGTGATTTATTATTTAATTTATGAAATAAATCAGTAATCTAAAGACATTTCTTAAACGGCAGGTGAAAAGAGCCAGATAATAAACACAGAAGTATGAAGTGTTTGGCTTTGGTGATTGAACGACAGGCAGTTTTTTTGTTTTTTTTATTAGGATTTGGGTGAAGATTTACAGAGTAAATTCACTTTTCATACAGCAGTTCACATATACTTTGTCTCATGT
>NW_006921670.1:7046635-7064413 GCF_000298275.1 Orycteropus afer afer
TCCCACCCCTGGTAACCAACAAAGAAAATGTCCTCCAATAGATAAACCTTTCCTTAACTTTTACAATAACGGACTAATACAATATTTGTCCTTTACGACAGGCAGTTTTGTCCTTTGCTTGTCTTTTTTTCCAAAGGCATATTCTTCATTGAGCATGTATTACTTTTTTTGTAATCAAAACAGATTTTACTTAGTAAGTAAAATGGGTATCTGTGCACATTTATACGTGTGTATGGCTGTAATTACAGGGTTATTTCCGTGTTCATTTAACTCCCTGCACACCCGCAGTTTTCAGCTAGTGGTGGCCGAGGGAAATGGCTTTAACCTTGTTCTGTCTAAATTTCCTTTGGGAATCTCTTGGCTTCTGCATCATTTTTGAATCTTCTTCCATCTTCTCATTTCTTCTTGTCTGCAGTTACCACACTAAAACTGAGGAATTTTTTTTCTTCTCTTTATTATTCTCAGCTATTATCTATACATCTGCACCATTGAGAGCCCTACCTGTGGATCATGAAACCCAGTCTCTGGGGTATAGAGCCCCGCCTGTGAGAGATGCAGCCCCGCCTCCAGGATACGGAGCCCTGCCCCCAGAATATGAAGCCCTACCTGCAGAGTATGGAGCCACGTCTCCAGGATACGGAGCCCCGCCTGCAGAGAACGTAGCCCCGCCTCCAGGATACGGAGCCCCGCCCCCAGAATATGGAGCCCTACCTGCAGAGTATGGAGCCACGCCTCCAGGATATGGAGTCCCGTCTGCAGGATATGGAACACAGCCTCAGGGACAGGTGGTAGGCCAGCCTCCTGGACAAGTGGCTTCTTTTCCATCTGCCTCTTCTCCTCAGGCCCATTCTTCACCTTCTAGGATGTAAACATTGAGGAT
Source organism: Orycteropus afer afer (assembly GCF_000298275.1). Lineage (NCBI taxonomy): Eukaryota > Metazoa > Chordata > Mammalia > Tubulidentata > Orycteropodidae > Orycteropus > Orycteropus afer. Next base: position 7,047,516 of record NW_006921670.1, read on the forward strand.
TCCTCAAGCAAAGCAGTGCCCTAAAATCGAAGTCATGATAAGGAAGACTCAGGTATGTGATCCAGGCCTGTCCAGGGTACTGAGCCTATCCCTACCCCAGGCTTCAGCAGAAGGTGAAGCTTTTCTCCCATGGCTAAATTTTACAGAGAGCCAACCCTTGATTAGCTGGGATGAAGAAGGAGTGGAATTGTAAAGATAATCCCAGTAACTCCGTTGACGTTGGGCTGCATGTTTGAACATACCTTGAATGTGGAAAATGTTCCATGCTTCCTTCTCCCAGTCAATGAACATTTATTATGCTCCATTTGCTAGGCACCTAAGGCATCTGACTGCTAACCAGAAGGCTGGTGGTTCGAACCCACTAGCCACTCCTCGGAAGGAAGGTTGGGCAATCTACTTCCGTAGTGATACTGCCTTAGAAACCCAAGGAGGGGTCGCTATGAGTCGGGTCCGACTCTCCAGCAGTGAGTTTCGTCTTGAGTTTTTAAGATATATACAAAAGGAACTCTGGCAGAGTAGTGGATAAGTCATTTGGCTGCTAACCAGAAAAGGTCAGTAGTTCAAACCACAGAAGGAAGATGGGGCAATCTACTTCAGTAAAGATTTACAGCTTCAGAAATCCAGTGGGTGTTGTTTGAGTCAGAGTTGACTCAGTGGCAGCAAGAAGATATATACAGAAGAGCTCAGGTGACACTGCAGAAGGTCATTGGTTCAAACATACTGGCCACTCCATGGGAGAAAGATGAGGCAGTCTGCTTCTGTAAAGATTGACCGCCTTGGAGACCCTGTGGGGCAGTTCTGCTCTGTCCTCTAGGGGCGCTGTGGGTCAGAATGGACTCCACGCAGTGGGTGTGGTTTGGGCTTTGCTTCTGTGAAGACTGACAGCCTTAGAGACCCTGTGGTGCAGTTCCACTCTGTCCTCTAGGGGCGCTGTGGGTCAGAATGGACTCCACGCAGTGGGTGTGGTTTGGGCTTTGCTTCTGTGAAGATTGACAGCCTTGGAGACCCTGTGGGGCAGTTCTGCTCTGTCCTCTAGGGGCGCTGTGGGTCAGAATCACCTTGATGGCAGTGGATTTGGAAGGTAAAATACAAGCCGTCCCCAGGTCACAAATGTCGAACTTATGGACAGCTGAGACTTGCTCTTTAATGGTGTATGAATTTGCCCTCACTGTCAAACTATCTAAACAACTCCACTCACAACAAACTCTTCATCACAGTCTCCCTCAGCTGCTGTATGTGCAGCTTTTAAATCATTGAAAAGACTAGGAGACTTTTCTTGGATTAAAGCCAAAAAAACAAACCCACTGCCATCAAGTCGATTCCGACTCATAATGACCCCCATTGGGTTTCCAAGGCTGTAAATCTTTACGGAAGCGGACTGCCTCCTCTTTCTTCCACGGAGCATCTGGTGGGTTCAAACTCCTGACCTTTTGGTTAGCAGCCAGATGCCTTAACCACTGAGCCACCAGCACTTCTTTTTCTTGCATTAAAACAAGGCTAAACAAGAACCGTATGCATCTATTCTGACAGACCTACACATTTTTAAAGACACAATAAGGAACAGATCTGTTCATAACCCAGTGACTACCTGTATTAGAAACATCAAGTTGAATACTTAGTTTATGTATACTAGTGAAAGAACGGAACAGCTTAAATTTCCAGTCGTGGGGGAGGAGTCTCATAAATTAGGATATAGCCATACCACGGAATGTTATGTAGCCATTAAGAGTGATGTCAAAGGTCAGGAAAGCCCTCTTAAAGAAGACCAAAAACAACAGCAATAATGGAAAAGAGGTATAAATTTGACTACCATAAAATGTAAAACTTCTGTATGACCAAAGACCAAAGACAGGCAACGGATTAGATCAAGTAATTTCCAACATGTACCTTACACAAAGGGTTTAGAGTCAGAATACAGAAAAAACTTCTACAAATCAACCCCAAAGAAAAAACAGGCAAATGATGGGAATTGCCAAAAATGGAGGCAGTGGGTAGCCGCCAAACATCTGAAAAGATGTTCAGCTTGACTAGTGTTGGAGAAATGCCACGTAAAAGGAGACACTATTTGTAGCTCTACAGATTTACAGATATTACAAAGACTGAACCACAAACACTAGGAAGGGTGTGGGGTGAAAGTTATTTTAGACACCATGGTGAGAGTGTAAATTAGTACACTTTTTTATAAAGAAATGTGGCAGTACCTTTTAACGGTTAAAATCTGTGTCCTCTTGCGTGAGGGGTTTCACATCTCAGTCTCTCTCTTCCTGAGAACTTGCACATATGTACAAAGGAGAGTCATGTGGGAGGTTTCACTGCAGCGATGGTTGTTGGAATAAGGAAGAGGGAGGGCAGAGTCCTGTCAGCAGCCCACAGCTGAGGCCCAGAAGGTGGGGGTCAGACACGTCACCACCCTCCACCCCTCCTACCAGTTCTGACAGCAACTGCCCCTCCTTACTCCTTCTCTGCTGTTTGAGAACTCCCTGCAATGGCCACACAGAACTCACAGACACTACTCATGATTGTGGGGCTTATTAGGGAAGTAACAGGTTACAGTTCAGGTTCAGGAATGTTCAGGATGCAATTCTTTGATCAGGACAACCTCCACTCGGCTTGCTGTGCCCAAAGGCACACCTCTCTCTGGCCCTTGGCCTCTGGGCCTGGCCTCTGCCCAGCTCAGGCAAGTGTTACAAAGCTCTTTTAGCTCTGCCAGTAGCTGCACTTAGGTGCACCTCGCTCCGCCAGCAAGCCTCCTGCCCAGAGGCACGCAGCTTTCTTGCTGTGTGGGCTGGCCAGCTTGCCACTCTTATCTCGGGTCGGTCTCTTAGTTCTGGGCCGCCATCTCTCTGATGGTCTCTCTGCCCGTCTCTCTACCAAGGAGGCCTAGCACAGGGCTCTCAGGTCCAAGGACACACTCCACTCTCAGCTCTTCTCTTTTTTTTTTTTTTTAATAGACAACTCTCTAGCAAAAAAGGAGCTCTGGTAGCATAGTGCCTAAGGCACTTGACTGCTAACCAGAAGGCTGGCAGTTCAAACCCACCAGCCACTCTTTGGAAGGAAGATGGGGCAATCTACTTCCGTAGTGATACTGCCTTGGAAACCCAAGGAGGGGTCGCTATGAGTTGGGTCCGACTTGACGGCACATAACAACAAACTAGCAAAAAAGTTTGACAATTTTTAAAAAATGCATTTTATTGAAATATAATTTATGTACAGTGAAATACATAAAACTAAAGTGACATGGGTCAATGCTTTTTTTTTTTGGAGTGTTCCCTCCACTCCCCTTCCACCCCTGGCAACCAACAAAAAAAGTTTCCCTCCACATTTAAACCTTTCCTTGACCCTCCACAACAACGAACTAATGCTATATTTGTTCTTCTGTGATTGACTTATTTCATTCAGCATAATGTCCTCCAAGTTCATCCATGTTATGTGGTGTCTTGCAGGCTCTACATTATTCTTCAGTGCTGTATAGCATCCCATTGTGTGTAAGTACCATAGTTTGGTCATCTACTCTTCCTTCCGTTGATGGACACATATGTTGTTTCCATCTTTTTGCTATTGTAAATAGTGTTGCGATGAACATGGTGGTCTTGGATCTCACCTCTCTAGGATATATACCTACTAATGGGATTGCTGGGTCAAATGGTATCTCCATTTCCAGCTTTCCAAGGAATCGCCATATTGTTTTCCACAGTGGTTGTATCACTTCACAGTCCCACCAGCAGTGTATGAGAGTCCTAATCTCTCCACATTCCCATCAGCACTTGTTATTTTCTGTCTCGTTGAACCTTGCCATCAGTGCTGGGGTGAGACAATATCTCATTGTTGTTTTGATTTGCATCTCTCTGATGGCCAGTGGTCATGAGCATCTCTTCATGTATTTGCTAGCCACCTGAATATCCCCCTTGGTGAAGTGTCTATTCGTGTCTTCTGCCCATTTTTCAATTGTTAATTCCTTTGCTGTTGAGGCTTTGGAGTTTTTTATAAATCTTAGAGATAAGTCCCTTGCCAGATACGTAGTTATTGACAAGTATGAATTTGCTGCTGTCATTTTTGTTAGGTACTTTTTTGTACTTCCAGAGGTTCAAGCCGGATTCAGAAGAGGATGTGGAACAAGGGATATCATAGCTGTTGTCAGATGGATCTTGGCTCAAGGCAAAGAATACCAGAAAGATGTTTACTTGTGTTTTATTGACTATGCAAAGGCATTTGATTGTGTGGATCATGACAAATTATGGATAACATTGAGAAGAATGGGAATCCCTGAGCACTTGATTGTACTCATGAGGAATCTGTACCTTGACCAGGAGGCTGTCGTTCGAACAGAACAAGGGGACACTACATGGTTTAAAATCAAGAAGGAAGTGCGTCAGGGTTGTATTCTTTCTCCACACTTATTCAATCTATATGCTGAGCAAATAATCCGAGAAGCTGGACTATAGGAAGAAAAACGTGGTATCAGGATTGGAGGAAGAATCATTAACAACCTGAGATATGCAGACGATACAACTTTGCTTGCTGAAAGTGAGGATGACTTAAGGCACCTACTGATGAAGGTTGAAGAATACAGTCTGCAGTATGGATTACATCTCAACATAAAGAAAACAAAAATCCTCACAACTGGACCAATGAGCAGCATCACAATCAATGGAGAGAAGATTGAGGTTGTCAAGGAATTCACATTGCTTGGTTCTACAATCGATGCCAACGGAAGCAGCAGTCAGGACATTAGACGTCGTGTAGCATTGGGAAAGTCAACTGCGAAGGAACTGTTTCAAGTGCTGAGGAGCAAGGATATCTCCTTGAGGACTAAGGTGCGCCTGACACAAGCCATGATATTTCCAATCACCTTGTATGCATGTGAGAGCTGGACAATGAATAGGGAAGACCGAAGAAGAGTTGATGCTTTTGAGTTGTGGTGCTGGCGAAGAATGCTGAAAGTCCCATGGACTGCTAAAAGAACTAACAGATCTGTCCTGGAGGAAGTGCAGCCAGAATGCTCCTTGGAAGCAAGAATGGCCAGACTTCGTCTCACCTATTTTGGTCATGTTGTAAGAAGGGACCATTCCCTGGAGAAGGATGTCATGCTTGGTAGGGTGGAGGGTCGACGAAAGAGGGGGAGGCCTTCAACGAGATGGATTGATACAGTGGCTGCGATGATGGGCTCGAGTATAGCAGGGATTGTGGGGCTGGTGCGGGATCGGGCAGTGTTTCGTTCTGCTGTGCATGGGGTCGCTATGAGTCGGAAACGACTCGACGGCACTTAACAACAACAACAACAACAACTTTTTTGTGGTGTCGATTTCTTTGTTCCATATAATTTTCTGTGCTGAGCTTATTTTGTTTATGAATTGTGTTATCACTTCCTTTGTTGCTGTTGTCTTAGTAGTTGCTAAATATCTGTGCTGGTCCTCTTTTTTATTTTTATGTGAAGGTTTATCATTTCTCTTTGAGGTTACTCTGTGATTTATAGTTTTCTTCCCAAGTTTAAAACATCCCATTCTATCTTGTAGTTGTCTTGACTTTCCTACTATTTAGAAGTTCTGTAACTACACAACTTTTTCCCTCTTTTTGGTTTGTAGTTCTCCTCATTTGTTAATTGATGTCTCTGTTTCCCTGTTTACAATGCTGTAGGCTTATTTACTTTGGATACTTCCGTAGCTGGGTTAGTTTCTGGGTTATATCATCATGTGTGTTAATGGTCAGGTGTTGTTGGCTGTTGTTGCATCTCTGTCCAAAGGACTCCCTTTAGCATCTCTTGTAAGGTTGGTCTGGTTTTAACAAACTCCCCTAATTTCTGCTTATCTGGAAATGTCCTAATTTCACAATCATATTTGAGGGACAATTTTGCTGGGTACGTAATTCTTGGTTGGAAATTTTTCTCTTTCAGGATTTTATATATACCATCCCATTGTCTTCTTGCCTGCACGGGTTCTGCCCGGAAATCCAAGCTTAGTCTTATTGGTTCCCCCTTGTAGGTAACTTCATTTTTCCCATGCTGCTTTCAGGATTCCTTCTTTGTCTTTGGTTTTGGTGACTTTGATGATGCTATGTCTTCGTGATTTTCTTTTAGGGTCTATCTTGTTTGGGGTTCATTGGACTTCTTGAATGGATATATTCTTACCTTTCATCATAACAGGAAAATTCTCTTCCAACAAATCTTCAACAATTTTTTCTGTGGTTTTATTTGTCTCTTTGTGCTCTGGAATTCTGATTACATGTAGGTTATTCCTTTTGATGGTATCCCACATGAACCTTAGGCTTTCTTCATTTTGTTTTGATCTTCTTTCTAACTGGTCACTTTCTAAAGAAGCATTGAAGTATTTGCTTTCAATCTCACTAATTCTGTCTTCCATTGATTCAATTCTATTTCTTTGTCCATTCAGTATCTTATCTATTTCTGAAAATTTAGTATTAGACTTATGGATTTCTATGTGTAGATTTTGTATCATTTCTAATTTTTCATTTATTTTGTCATTTTGTTCTTGTATTGTCTTTCGAAATTGTTATAGGGTTTTCTCTGTGTTTTCCTCAATTTGTCAGTGGTTTCCTTGATCTGTCTCTCAATTCATTGAAGATACCTAAATATAATTCTTTTGAATTCCTTATCAGAGAGTTCCAATGCTGTGTCTTCCTCAGGGATGTGTTTTGGGTCTGTATCCTGGTTCCTTGTTTCTCCTACTTTATCTTGCTTCTTTGTGTGCACTGTGATGCTCTGTTGTCTCCAAGACATTGTGATGTTTTTATGTTTATATTTAATTGGTGCTCATGATTTTCATCATCTTTGTATGCTATCTGTGTAAGCAGGATACTGTGCTCCTCTATTCACTAGCTGGCAGCACTTATACACTCACCACCTGTCTCCTTTCCCGTTGTCTGCCTCCTGTATGTCCTTCCATCCTTGGCAAACAGAGCCTATTCTTAGGTCCCTGGAATCCAAATGATCAACTCTTCTCTGTCTTGATGGTAGTGAGAGCCCCCGTTCTCCCTCTGGGAGGGCTCGTTTTAACCCTAGTGATATGATAAACCTGACTGATCTCCACATTTGGATCCCATACATCTTATTTCTGTGGTCTCACCCTGACAAGGGTACCAGGTACCATACTGACATTACTAACAAGCTGTTCAGTCCCCTTGGTGGGCCACAAACCGCCACACATTTGCATAGTTCCAGGCAGTCATCTAGTGGGAGTCACAAAGACCACAGCTGGAAGAATTACCAAGTAGTCCACTGCATCACAGGAGCTCTGGTGGCATAGTGCCTAAGGAACTTGACTGCTAACTGGAAGGCTGGTGGTTCAAACCCACCAGCCACTCCTCGGAAGGAAGGCTGGGCAATCTTAATTCCATAGTGATACTGCCTTGGAAACCCAAGAAGGGGTCACTGTGAGTTGGGTCCGACTCCACGGCACATAACAACAACAACAACCACTGCACCACAGTTCTAACAGCACAAAACTAGAAATAAACTAAACGTCCATTAATAGGAAATATTTAAATAAGCTCTGGTGCATCTGTTCCTGGGTGGTTCAGATAGTTTGCACTTGACTGCTAACCACAAGGTTGGTGGTTTGCATCAAATCTGTTATTCAGTTTGTCTCTCAATTCAGGTGGGATATACTCAAAGTTGTACTTTGGCTTTTGTGAAATTGTTTTAGTTTTCTTCAGCTTAAACTTAAACTTGCATATAAACAGTTGGTAGTCTGTTCTACAGTTGGCACCTGGCCTTATTCTGACTAATGATCTTGAGCTTCTCCATCATCTTTTTCCACAGATGGAGTCTGTTTGATTCCTGTGTATCAGGAAGGTCCATGTGGCAAGGTCCACGTCTATAGTCGCCATTTATGTTGCTGCAAAAAGGTAGTTGCAGTCAGTAAGTCATTGGTCTTGCAAAATTCTGTCATGCAATCTCCAGTCATTTTTATAACCAAGGCCATATTTTTCAACTACCTATGCTTCTTCTGTGCTTCCAACTTTCATGTTCCAATCACCAGTAATTATCAATACATCTTGATTGCATGTTTGGTCAATTTCAGACTGCAGAAGTTGATACAAATATTTGATTCCTTCATCTTTGGCTTCAGTAGTTGGTGCATGAATTTGAATAATAGTAGCATTAACTGGTCTTCCCTGTAGGGATATGGTTATTACAGTGATAGCATTGCACTTCAAGATACATCTTGAAATATTCTTTTACACATGAATGCACCATCTTTCCTCCTCAATTTGTCATTTCCCGTATAGTAGACCACATAATTTTCTCATTTAGAATGGCCAATACCAGTTCATTTCAGCTCACTGATACCTAGGATACTGATTTTGCTGTGTTCCATTTCATTTTTCACAACCTCCAATTTTCCTAGCCATGCTTCATTTTTTCCCCCTGTGCATGGGCTATACTTTCCTGATTTTGTGTGTGTGTGTGTGTGTGTGTGTTATTTTTGTTGTTGTTGAGAACTGGACGTTCTGGGTACTATGATGTGGTAGTTCTGGAAATCAAATTCTCTCCTCAGGGGTTTCTGACAGCTTTAGTCATCTGTTGGTCTAGTGACTTTCCTAAACTGTGTTAGCAGAGTGTGAATTGTGTGCAGTCACTGAAGTTTCTGTTCTATTAGCTGTAGTCAGAGTCAGTCTGGTGCTCTGACAGATTTCACACACACAAAAAGACGTGCTGGCACTTCAAGCTGCTGTCACCAGAACCCACCACTGCAAGAGACTCATACCTGTAATGGTGTCTGTACCAGTCCCTCAGGACACCACCAGACCAACCCAACTGTGCAAACTGTGCAACCCCAGATCTTTGGAGTACAGGTCCCCGCTGCCTGCACAGGCACCAGCCGGCTGCTCGTGCAGCAAGGATCCAGCAGCCACTGCTGCCACCACATGGAGCTGAGCATTAGGGGGTGGTAATGGTTGGCACACGACCAGGCCCACGTCTGATGGTGGAATTCCATCACATTCTCCAGCAAGTAGTACCTAGTCGTGGGTCCCACCAGGCTACCTCTACACAACCAAAGACTGTGACTGTCTGGGCTAGGACCAAGCAGAGCCACACTTTGGCCACACATGGCACTGGATGGCATGCCTACTGTGACTTCCACTGCCTGCTGAAGTTGTTCTCTGTGTCAGGCAAGTTTTTCTCTTACCTTCTTATAGGGAGGACCTAGACCTAGGTTTGTTCTACCAGAGACAAGCCCAGTTCAGAGCACAGTCCTGGGTCTGTTCAGCCCCATGATGTGTTGGGGGCTTCCTTCCTTCCTAACTCCGGGCCCTGCACATTCCGCTCTTCATCCTGTCTCTTTTCCCAGCTGTAGCAGAAACCGTGCTCTTACTCTCATGTCCACTTTGTGTCTTCATTTTCTATCAGGAATACGAAGGGAAGGGAGAGGCCCTTTTATCCGGGGACTATCTGGTAGTGGCTCCACAAAATAAGCCCCCAGTGCCCGTTTTTCTGGGTGAGTGGGTGTTCACCCACCTACTAGGGCAGAGCCCGCCTGGCTCCACTCCTGCAGACTCAAGGGGAAAGCTATAGCTGGTGATTTTCAATCCACAGATTAATAAGTGCAAGAAATACGGCATGTCTTTGTTTTCCTTAAACTGCATTCTATTACTGAGCTCACTGCCACCACCTGCCCTGTTGGTGGGCTCCCACAAACCCCTAAGGCTGTGCAAAGGCAGGTCTTCTGTGGCATCAAGATACTGCGAAGGCCCTTCAGTCATCAAATGGCTTCTGAAACAGCCACTGTCTAGTCCTACAGTCCCACCAGGTCTGATAATACTGCTGTTTTCTTGTGACCCCCGGATCTTGGGTGGGGCTGGGAGTGCCTCCTGGTCGAGGATTCAGCCCCGTTCACCACATAGCTGTTGGCCATGAGAGCTGGGGAGCAGGACCCCAATGCCCCCTCCTTGAGAGACTCACAGACCTCAGTCCCTTCCCGGATTCTGCCTCCCCCAGCCATGCTGCTGGTCTGCGTCCCCTCACCCTTTGAGCACTCATCCTTATCCTAATCTCGTAGGATGTGGGTTCCCACAGAAGATAATGGAAGCCTTTGCCGCCACGCTCATTTGCTTTCTGCGCCCAGTGCCTGCCGTTTGCTGGCAGTCACATCCGCGTGAGTTCATGCAGCACACTGAGACCAACCCGAATTAATACTGCAAAAACTCACTCTGTGCAAGTTGCCTCTCCGTTGGGTAAGAACGCAGCCATGTGACATCAGTCCCCGCCTACACTTGGAGTGCCTTCAGGAGAGGGGAGATGCCGGGACAGACTCAACCACAGGCCACCGGAGAATAAACTGATTTTGAAGATTTCCTGAATGGATCAGGAAGAAGGGACCTATCTAAGAAAGGAGGGTTGACAGATTTGACCAGTAGTCTTATTAGCCTAGGTGTGTATTTAGTAGCCAGTATTAAAAATAATAATAATAATTTTTAGTAGTTAGTATTCACTATAAATAATAAAATGGTGTTCACTGAATTTACCATTAATAAGTAGCTACTGATGTTGAAATCCTTGGTGAACTGCTTTTAAAATCTGTTCATCCGACAAGTCTTTGAGTGCCCAGCCAAATCCCTGGCAGCTGGATTTTTGAGTTGTGAGCAAGAGAAAAAAGTAGATTCCCTCTCAGCCCCGGCGAGAGGTGGCCATAGTCTGCCAGGTTTGGAGAGGCATTCCCAGAGCAAGCCTGATTCTCTCGCACCAGGCCTGGGCCTGCAGTGTTTCCTACCCCGCCTTCTCCCCTCGCTGCCACGCTGCTGGGCGCCCTGGGGGTGCTGCAAAGGCCTCTTCATGTATTAAAGCCCACCCAAATCCTGGGTGGAACCTTCTTTACCTTCCCGGCCAGATCTCCAGGGCTGTCTTCCTCTGTGCCATTGGCTCATTGTTCCTTACTCCCCGGGAGTAGCATCTGCTGCCCCTGCTTATTGACAGGTCTGCGTCTGTCCTCAATGTGAGCTCCTGGAGGACGTGAGTTGGGCCGTTACTGGATGCAAGGCATTAGGCCTAGTGCTGTGAGAAGAGGTGGAGTTGTTTCACGTGGGGATCCTGTCTTCTGAGAACCTTGTAGTCAGAGCAGGAGGGCAGGAGGGGAAGTAGTTGTATGGTCTGTGTCAGTTGACAAGCCTTCGCCTCACTGCCACTCTTCTGGAGATACAGGGAGAAGAGTTTCTGGTTTCTAAACTAGGTCCCTGGCCTCCGCCATGATGTGCCCCTTCCCTGAGCGGAACGTCTGAAAGCAAGATGGTGAAAAGCGTGTGAAGGAAACCCTCGTCTCGTTGGGAGCCGTCAGCCCAAGTCAAAGGGAACCGTGTCACTGGTTTAAGGAACTGGGAGGTTCTTTTCCTGACGTAACAAAAATCCAGGGGCGGTGGTCTAGGTTGGGGCAGCCGTCAGCCATGCCATCTGGGGCTCCTTCTACCATCTGTCCTGCCATCCCTAGTGTGCTGGCGTGTCACCTCCTGGTCAAGGTGGCTGCTCATCTCCAGGCGTTATGTCTGCAGTCGAGGCAGGGACAGACGAGGGAATGGTGGGCCGGGCCAAATGCCATCCCTGTTCTCAAAAAGTACTGTCCCTAACTCCTCAGCAGTCTCACTGGTCAAACCTGGCACCCATGGCCATCCCTAGCTGCAGGGAAGGACAGGACAAGCTGAAAGAGGACTAAGGCTGGGTACCGGGCCCCCTGAACAAAGTCCACTCCGGTTAGCAGCAAGAGGGACAACCGGTCCAAGGCAGACGGCTTGGGGTATCACTCACTCTCCACCCGCCCTGTGAGTCTCGGTGGAGAGGGGTCGTCTAACCTGTGCCAGACAGCCAGGTGAAGGCACACACCCTGCCGCGTCCACAGCCTCCCACACAGCATTCTACTCTGCTCCCAGGAGGAGGTGATGTCAAAAGGTTAGGGGGAGCGTGACTGGGGGAGGGCTGTGGGGCTCCTCTGTGTGTGAGTTAGTCTGTCACCACCAGACTCCTTGCAGTGCCTCTTGCGTCCTTAAACTGGGCCAGGCAGGCACTCCTGAGCACCCCCAACTCCTGGAGGAGGCATCCAAAAGTCCCGGGTCACCCACCCGACGTCACTGTTGGGTGATATCACCTGTTCTGGTCCCTAGTGCTGCCCTGACAGGAATATACCACAGATGGGATGGTCTCAACACACAGGAACTTATTTTTACCATTTGGAGGCTTTAAGTCCAAGTTCAAAGTGCCGGGCTCTAGGGGCTGGGTGAAAGCCCCTCAATCTTGGGGTCCAGCTCTGCCTCCTGCTCCTGGCCCACTGAAGCTAGAGGCTTTTCTTCACTCAGACAGCTGCTGGCTGCTGAGGCTGCCAAGCCCAAGGTTGACAAGTAAAAGGCACAGTCCCAATGTTACCAAACCACCCGGCAGGCCATTGATTCCAGTCCATTGTAAGTCCCAAGGTCGGCAGAGCTGCTGAACAATGACATAGCTATAGCTACATGCAGGGTTCAAGCATGCCATAAGCTAGAGACTGTTCTCAAAGCTGCTGCTTATATACGGGAAGCAGACCATATCCCTAAAGCAGCTACTCAGCTGCTTGTGGTAGGTCCCACCATGGAGTTGATTGCCAGTCTCATCATAGGGAATAACTACCACCAGCTGCCCAGCCACTCAACCAGGCCCAGCCAAGTTGACGTACAACTTTAACTACCATATCACCTGATGTCATCACAGAAGGTTAACTTCTTAAGTGCCATTCAGCCAGTTATGACTCAGGTCACCCAGGTGACGGAACTGCCCCACAGGGTTACCTAGGCTATCGTCTCTATGGGAGATCACCAGGAGCTTCTCCCATGGAGCCACTGTTGTTGTTGTTGTTGTTGTTGTTGTTACATGCCATCGAATAGCAACCCTTCCTTGGGTTGCCGAGTTGGTATCACTACAGAAGCAGATTGGCCAACCTTCCTTCCAAGGAGTGGCTGGTGGGTTTGAACCACCAGCCTTCTGGTTAGCAGTCAAGTGCCTTAGGCACTATGCTACCAGAGCTCCTAAGGTTCAAACTGCCTACCTTTGGTTAGCAGCCGAGCACTTTAACGTTGTGCCACCAGGGCGCCTTAATTTGCGCTTTAATATTGGGGGTCATGGTGTTGGAAGAGGGGCTTCCTTCAGCTTCCTTTGTTGATCTTCTTTCAAAATATGAAATACTGGCTACATGGAAAAGAGTATGTGTGATTTATCGGTAACCTGTGAAGAATAATGAGAGAGGAACTACCTGTGAACCTACTACCAGCTTGAACAGAGCATCCCCTAAGCCGTCGGCGGTCCGGGGCTTCCGTCTCCTGCCCGACTTCCTTCTGGAGGAGGGCAGGCTCTTGCCAGGACTTGTCACATGCTTTCCCTCCTACCAAGGCGCTGACTGTCAGGTGACAGGGCTTCAACGTGTGGCCCCTGAGGCCAGGCATGGCGCCTTTGTTGGCTGCCTGGGTCCTCTGGTGCTGCTGCAATAGAGATACACAGAGATGTGCCTTCAGAGGTCTGAATTCAGGACGTCGGCCCGAGGGGAAGCCATCCGTGGAGTTCCTGGGCTTGTAGGCTGGTCTGCCTCCGTAGTCTTCAGATGTCCCTCTTCCCTGTGTCTGCCATTTTGTGCCTAATCCGCTCTTTCATAGGTCAGAAGTGATTGGCTTAAAAAGACACACTCGACACTGGCACGGCCTCATTAACATAGAAAGAAAACGCTATTCACAAATGGGGTTACACGCACAGCAGGTGGAGGGTCAGGAGCCCAACATGCATTCAATCCGTAACCCTGGTCGTTCAGTTGTCCTGCTCTGCGAATTGTCTGCTGGTGTCCTCTGTGGGTTCTCGACCTGCCTCCGGTTTGTCACCCTCCCGGCCACGGGTGACCAGGACTAGCCACTCGGCTTCTGACTCCAAAGCTGTTGGCTCCTATCACCTTTCCCCTGCACCCCGGTTTCTCCCCACAGGGGTCTGCACCCTCCAGCCTCCAACCAGGGGTGTCTCCGGAAATGCCAACCTAAAGCAGTTCTGGAATAAGGATGCAGCAACTGAGAATATGCTCACAGACCCGCCCAGATACTTAAATGACAAAAGGAAGGCACGATGCAGGGAGTTAGCGTGCCACCCTGCTCCCAAGTGCAAGCAGAGTGTGACTGCGCTGTCCCGCTGTCCCGCTGTCCGGAGGCGGCAGGGACACTGGGAGCCACTGGCTGGGGAGCTGCGCTGGGGCTGGGGGACTGGGAGGCAGGCTCACTCTCCACCGTGGACCCTGCTGACCGTTTGGAATTTGGTTCCATGTGCGTGTGTTACCTATTTTTAGGAATGAATCCTTTTTAAGATAAACTAACAACACGGCAGGCTCTTCCTTGCTGCCACTCTTGTGGTCTGGCTCCCCACGGCCTTCAGGATGGAGTCGGGACCGCTGGCTCGCTGATCTCTCTCTCACACACTCTACTGAGCTCTGGCCACCAAGTACAGCTTTGTCATCTGCATAACCAGGTTGGTTTCGCAGACCGTTCAGAGAGGATTAGAAATAAGGGAGTCAGTTTTTAGGGAGACCTGACCCCTCTGGCTGGCTGAGTCCAGCAGTCCTGAAGGCATGGGTTATGTTTCATCTCTTCCCACCTCACAGTTGAGGTTTATGTGGTTCCTACTGGCCAAAGCCACCATGGGTGAGGTGGCCCAACAGAACGAACCTGTTTAAAGGCCTCTAGGAATGATCTAGTGTTTACTGTCCTCGGGGCCAATGTGCTGAGATGGCCGAGGCATTATTTCCTTCACTTGGTGCAGCAGTATCCAGTGAGGAGGGCACTGCTGTTCTCTTCACCCGACAGTGAAACACACTGAAGCTCGGAGACCCTACGAGGAGACCCCAGATCCCACAACTGTTACGTGGTGGAGGCAGAACGTGAACCCAGACTGAGGTCCCAGCCTGACTGCGGCAAAAGCTCAAAAAACCCCAACGGCCTGCCACGAGCTGATGCTCACAGCAGCCCCGTCGGGTCTCCGAGGCTTGTTCCTGGTCATCGAGGAAAGCTCTGCCCATTGAGTACGATGTCTGCTGTGCAGTTTTCACATACGACCTTTTCATGTCGAGGAAATTCTCCAAGTCTTGAAGTTCTGAGTAGTTTCGTCACGGAAAGGTGTTAGATCATGTCCAATGCCCTTTCTGCACCGATTGAGATGGCCATTTTGTTGTTTTTTGTTCACTTTGTTGATGTAGTGAGTGTATCACAGGGATGGATATTTTGAAAGAATATTGTGAACCACCCGTGCATTTCCGGGGAGAAATCCCACTTGCTCATGGTAGTTTTTTAATCTGCTGTTGGACTCAGTCTGCTTTGATTATGTTGAGAATTCTGACATCTATATTCATAAGGGACATTGGTCTATAGTTTTCTTGTGGTATCTTTGGTATCTTTGGCTTTGGTATAGAGTGATGCTGGCCACACAGAAGGAGTTAGGAAGTGTCCCCTTCTCTACTGTTGACAAGCATTTTGCTGGATGTAGGCTACTGGGGTGAGTCCCCCCCAACACTCTCAGTGTCTCATCTCTGCCCTCCGGCCTCCATGGTTTCCAAGGAAGAGCCAATGCTGAGCCTTACTGGGATTCCCTTGTAAGTGATGGTTTACTTTTATCCTGCTACTTTTAAGATTCCGTCTTTGGTTTTTAGGAGCTCGGCTGTCATAGTGGTTAAAGCATTCAGCTGCTAAACAGAAGGTGGGAGGTTCAAACCCACCAGCTGCCTTCGTGAGAAAGATGAGGCAGTCTACTTCCATAAAGAGTTACAGCATCAGAAACCCTGTGGAGCAGTTCTCCTCTGTCCTATAGAGTCACCCAGTCAGAGTTGTCTTGCTGGTAGTGATTTTTTTGCGGGGGAGGTCGTCTTTGGTTTTTGACAGTTTGACTATCATCTGTAGCATAATGCTGTCAGGAGCTCTGATGGCACAGAGGGTAAGGCATCTGATTGCTGACCACAAGGTCAGCGGTTCAAACCCACCAGCCACTCCATGGAAGGAAGATGGGGCGATCTACTTCCATAAAGATTTACAGCCTCGGAAAGCCGATGGAGGTCACTTCGAGTAGGAATCAACTCGATGGCAGTGGGTTTGGTTTTATAGAAAATATGTTGAAGACACAGAAAGCCCCTGGACTTGTCTCTGGAAGCAGCTGGGGGATGAGAGGCTATGAGATGAGAAACGAGGGGAGCCCAGGGGTGGTGGTGCAGTGGCCAGAGGGGAAAGCAGGTCGGGGTGCTGGGGCCCCGAGCCCCACGCTGTCTGAACAAGACCATCACAAAGGGGTGGTGGTTAGTTGCTGTCGAGTCGAGTCTGACTCCTGGCCCCATGTGCAGAGTCAAACTGTCCACAGGGTTTCAAGGTTGTGACCTTTTGGAAGCATCACCAGCCGTCTCCTGGGGGCCCTCTGGGTAGGGCTGGACCACCCACCCTTCAGCTACTAGTTGAGAACTTGACCATCTGTGCCACCCGGGGACTCCTTGCAAGGGGGCAGATGAGCTGGAAGCTGCCAGAGACAATGTGCAGAGTTCTCAGGAGACCAGACCTTCCACCGTGTGGGGCTGGGCGGCGGGCAGACCCAGGAGCATCTGAACCAGGAAGGGACACACAGGCCAGAGAGGGCCTACCTGCCCCCCCACCAGCCAGGTGAGCCAGAACACCTCGCTGCCTGAGGGAGGCTGGATTTCTAGAAAGAACAATCCGAACAGGGAAAGGGGCGCTGGAAGATGCCACACCCCTCCACGAGAATCCAGAGTCCACACCTGGAGGAGGCCGGGCCCCAGGTCCGTCTTCCACGTGATGCAGGCTTTAAACCACCACCCTGTGCAGTACCACACAGAATCCACACCTGGAGGTGACTGGGCCCCAGGTCCGTCTTATAACTGGACTCAACAACAGCTTTATATGAC
>NW_006921670.1:7065833-7068419 GCF_000298275.1 Orycteropus afer afer
TTGTGGTCAATGTCATGAGACAAAGTGTATGTGAACTGCTGTATGGAAAGTGAATTTGCTCTGTAAATTTTCACCCAAATCACAGTAAAAAACAAAAACCAACAGCTTTATTGGTGGCCCTGGGGCGCTGAGGTCTCTTTCTGACCCTCCCAGCCACATAGTACCCAGTCTGCAAGGCCTCCATGTAGGAAAGCCAATCACATGGTTCAGGGAGGCCCCCAGTAGAGGTCAGACGTCCACCAGGAACCCTGCAAGTCCTGACTCCACAGTGACAAAGAGAGTCAGAGGCTGGGCACCAGCGTCCGCCTGTGGGGGCTCAGAGGCTGGCTGAGCTGTGCAGCGAGTCTGTGGGGCCATCCAGACAAGGCAGAGGCCGGCAAGCCACGGAAACCTGCCCCAGGACAAGTTCCCACTGTGTTCACGTCTGGGCAGGGTGTGGAACCTGGCTCTGAGACTGCCCCTGGAGTATAAGGTCAGGGCGTAGTGCAGGGGTGGCGGCAACAGGGAGCCAACTCGCCGTGGTGAGACTCCAGGGTCATAGCCTGTCGCACAGCCAGCCTCTCACTGCCAGGGCGTCTCAAGGTCCTTGGTGGGATACAGGTACCACATCACCACCCCTGAGGGGTTGACGACCACCGTAAAGTTGGTTTCATCACGAAGGCCACTGATGATGTCACCCGTGTAGACGTTCTGGGCCTGTAGAGGGGAGGGACATCACCAGCGCCGCTGAGAGACTGGCTGTGTGGAGACCCCTCGGAGGACGCAGAAGCCTGCATGGTGGCCTCTCTGTGCTGGGTCTCCCACGATGCCCTCCAGAGGTGGGAGCCCCATTTCCGGTCACTCCTCCACGGTGAGAAAGGGCCAGCAACAGCCGTCCACTGAGGGACGAACGTGGCCTCCGAGGCCAACGGGACTGTGTACGCAGGGCAGGTCTGCTCGGGCAGGTGGGAAACGTCAGCTACAGCCCTCCCACAGCCAGCCTCCAGAGGGGCACCCGGCCCCCAGCTCAGCAGGGGCCACGTGAGAGCAAGGAGTGGCCTCAGCCCCCAACGCCATCCAGGGAAAGTGAAGGCCTCAGAGGTGGGCGGGGGGCGCAGAGGCCTTACCTCGTACACGAGGGAGCTGGTGAAGTTCAGCCTGGCGAGGGAGGACTGGTAGCGGTAAGGCATGTCCGTCCTGCGGCTGAAGAAGACCAGTGCGCTGGCCCCGCTGGACAGTGGTCTCATGTACACCTCAATGTGGGATTTTTCCTGCATGTGGAACATGGCTACTGATGGGGGCCCTGCTCAGGCGGGTCCCCAAGTCTCTTCCCCAGTGGAGCTCTGAGTGCCCCCAGCCCACGCTCCGTCTCAGAGAGACTTAGCGAAGACACCACGGCCCTCCAGCCCAGCCCACCTAAACCTGCCTTCCTGCTTCCCCGGCGCAGCAGACACCCGGCAGCACCCGCTCCTGCCAGGCCCCAGGCCAGGATGGAGGCAGATGGCACACGGAGTGCTGTCTCACAGAGCTCACAGGAGGGACAAACGCAGAACCAGTGACGTAACGGGAACCGAACCCTGTGACCGCTGGCCCTGAGATGGCTGTGGGTGCTGAGGGGGAGGCTGGGCGGTGCACTCTGCCTGGGGGGGCTGGGGAGGGTCAGGGTGGGGCTGGCCAGGAGGTGAGCGCCGCCGCCAACGTTCCCAGGCCCAGCTCCACCCCGCTCCTCCTCAGGTCCTGTGGCCTGGACAGGCAGGGCTTCACGCTAAGAGCCCAGGCTTGGCGGGGACACTGCGGTGACACTGCGTACACCCGCCAGCTGTGCGACCTTGGAGTTACCGCAACTCAACTCAGTACATCTCTGTTTTCTCATCAGGGAATGTAGCCAGCTTGCTGGAAAAGCAGCTGCTCGGCAAACAGGCAACACGAGTTGGGGCAGGAGCACCACCCGCAGCAGTAGTGGCCCCAGATGTACTATTTTTGGCTAAAACAACCCCTTGGAGGAAAGCCTAGTTCGGTGTGACGTCACAGGCTCACACAGAAGCCGGGGCTTCCACACTGAGGGGCTCAGGTCCCTATGGGCACACATGTGGTGGTCACCTCCCTTCCTCGAGTCCCCGAAGCTGCCCTGCTCTGGCCCAGCGCTCACTCAGGCACGAGGAGGCCGCTGGAGCAGCCCTGGGCAGAGTCCCCACCACATGGGATAAGAAGGGCGGCCCTGGAGGTGGCTGGCGGGTTTCAGAGGTCCATCCTCCATGACCCCAGGATTGCCACCTTGAGCCAGCAGGGCCCAGTTCCTCAGCCCTCCCCTCCCCCACTCCCTAATACCTTGAGAATCCTGCGCCCCTGGATGCCTAAGGGGTCCTGGTGGATTTTGATCATGAGCGGATTCTGCAGGATGTCCATGTCCCTGGGTGAGATGGTCCGCAGGTCCGTGGACATGAACAGGGGTGCCGCCAGCACCGTCCACAGGGCCATCTGAGACTGGGCTTCCTCAAAGCTGAGGCCAAAGTTCCCAATGAGTAGCTGTCAGGCAGGGGGGGCAGTCAGCAGGGAGGCCAACACGGAGCCAGCCCCAGTGAAAGGCCAATGCAAGAGAAGACGGGG
>NW_006921670.1:7068519-7080366 GCF_000298275.1 Orycteropus afer afer
GGCTGGGCGGGAAGACAGCTGGGGAGGATGGCCGCGGTGACTCCAGCTCAGTGACCACCACCCACTGTGTCACCCTGGGAGAGCTGAGTCACCTTCCATGTGAACTTTTTATTTAAAAAAAAAAAAAAGAAGAACATGGGGGTGACACTATGCCCTGGGTGTCATGTGACGCTCAGGTGATGCAGCTGGGATAAACTGGGACAGAGCACAAGTGGGGAATCCTCCTGGGTGGCCTGGAGGGAAACCAGGCCGAGACAAAGTCCCTTCTCCCGCCACCAGCCAAGCCCTGGCCTAGCCACAGCCTACTGGAGCAGGGAGGTGACAATCCACAGGTAGGACACCAGTGCCACGCTCCCTGTGGGGTGGTGCTGCGCCATCAGTGGGCCGATTCCGACTCCCGGGGACCGATGTGTGCGGGGTCTTCAAGGCTGAAGCCTTTAGGAAGGCGGTCGCTGGCCGTCAAGGGATGAACTATGTGCACCACCCAGGCCCCGTTACAAGCTTATTCATAGCCATTTAACACAGCACTTGATGCAGGTGGGAGCTCTGGTAGCATAGTGGCTAAAGCACTTGACTGCTCACCAGATGGCTGGCGATTCAAACCCATCAGCCACTCCTCGGAAGGAAGGTTGAACAATCCTACTTCCATAGTGATACTGCCTCGGAAACCCAAGGAGGGGTCGCTATGAGTCAAGGCTAACTCGACAGCACATAACATAACACATAACTTGATGCAGGCCAGACACTGAGCCAGGCATCTGAAAGCGTCTCATGTCATTCAGCCCTCAAAACGGCTTTATAACAGAACCTGTTACTATTCCCATTTTCCAACTGACAAAGCCGAGGCCCAGGAAAAAAGGTAGCCTGCCTAAAGGAAGTGGTGGAGCAGGAGCCGGACTCCGTCGCAGGCCTAGCTCTGGTTCTCCAAGCGGCCCCTCCGCCCAGCCTGTGTTTGGGGCTATTATAACCATCGTTGGCAGTTGGTGCTCGTCAACTAAGGGAAGAGACCTTGTAAAGGGGCAAGGCTGCCTGGGAGGCATGGAAGTTACTGGGGTCCAGGGCGTTAAAAGAGGCGCCTGAGCTTGCTGGGCTGATGGGGCCTGGGGATGCCAAGAGAATGCGGTCCATTCAGGAGGTGTAACGTCTGCGTGTCCACAAGCTTTAGGGCTACCTGGGAATGCTGTTCACCACAGGCCCTCCAGGTCTCCCTGGAACATTCTGATCCAGAGGAAGGGGCTGGGCCCTGGAAACAGGCACCCAGGCAACTCAGGGACACACTTAGGCAACGCTGACCTGGAACCGGGCAGTGGGCACCCAGGAAGGAAGGGACGCAGGGGAGCGGAGGTGCTCCTCCCTTTCGTACCATGTCTGGATCGTTCCAGTGCCCAGGGCCAGCCACTGGCTGCAGTAGGTCCTGGTGCTCCACGAACCAGTCCAGGACGGACAGCACGCTCCTCCAGGAGTCCTGGATGTCATCATAGTTACGCCAGAGGTTGCAGACCTCGGCCAGCAGGGTGTAGTTCACCTGAGTGTCCGGGAAGGCAGAGTCCAGTCACACCAGGCGGCTGGGAAGCCTGCCTGGCGGCTGGGAGCGGAGGACTTACAGGGAGGTGGGGAAGGACGAGAGACAGGCCCCAGGAGGAGGGTCTGAGAGGATGAGCCCTGCCCTGGGGCTGCCTGGGGCCAGAAGCCTGCCCTGCCCTCTCATGCCCACTGGGGTCAACCTACCACCCGTCTCCTGCCAGCCTACTCCCTTCCCAAAGTCTATGAGTCTGATCCTTCCCTTTCTAGTGTGCTGTAGGGCCCTTGGTGAGGTGCCCACAGGTGCTCAGGGTCCCAGCCCCCCTGGCCCGTTCAGTACCCCCATGGTTCTGACCATTTGCTGGGGGCCGTGCATGGGTACACGCGGCTTCCCAGCCTTGGATGCCAGCCCCTCTGGCCCACGTGACAGGGACTTCCTCTTCCCTGTTGTTGTTGTTATGTGCCATGGAGTCGGACCCGACTCATAGCGACCCCTCCTTGGGTTTCAGAGGTGGTATCACTATGGAAGTAGATTGCCCAACCTTCCTTCGGAGGAGTGGCTGGTGGGTTTGAACCGCCAGCCTTCTGGTTAGCAAATGCCTTAGGTGCTACGCCACCAGAGCTCCTAAAGAGTTCTGGTTGTGGGGCGCACCCCCAGGTGGAGCACAAGGTGACCTACCTGGGGAGGGAGGCCCCCCTCATAAGCTGGCCAGCTGCAGGAGAAGGCAATGGGGTGGCCTGTGGCGTTCAGGGCAGCGGCCATCTTGGGGTACCCTAGGAAGCCCAAACCCCATGTTTCAGGTCAGGGGAGGGACAAGAGGCAGCCTGGGGGAGGGGAGGTTGTTTAAACCTCCCACCAAGTGTGAGGAAAAAGAGGCCCAATGGAGAGGTCACCCCCCCACACCCTAGCCTTGTACTTCCTGGGGGGCCACGGAGTCACTCCATCTTCAGGGAGCCTGAGGACCAAGACCCCCTCCCCCCAAGCTCCAGGGTGAGAAGAGTTGGGAAACACTACACCCTAGAGGCGACAGACACAGACCAGCCTCAGCCAGGCACCCCTCCCTGTGCACCAGGTCACCCACACAGCTACAGGACTCAGCATGGGCCCCTCTCCCTGTGCACCCAGTCTCCTGCAGCCAGCTACGGGACCCACCGTGGGCCCGCCCCGGGCACCCATCCCTGTGTACCCAGTCACCCACACACAGCTACGGGACCCACCATGGGCCCGCCCCGGGCACCCATCCCTGTGTACCCAGTCACCCACATACAGCTATGGGACCCACCGTGGGCCCGCCCCGGGCATCCATCCCTGTGTACCCAGTCACCCACATACAGCTATGGGACCCACCGTGGGCCCGCCCCGGGCATCCGTCCCTGTGCACCCAATCTCCCACACACAGCTACGGGACCCACCGTGGGCCCGCTCCAGGGGGGTGGAGAAACAGCCATCCAGCTTCAGCATGTCCACTTTCCACCTGGCAAAGGTGCGTGCGTCCTGGACCACCCTGTCCAGCGTGGTGCCTGGGTAACCCATGCAGGTGTAGTTGCCCAAGTCCTCATAGATGCCCAGCTTCAGGCCCAGGGAGTGAACCTTGTCGGGAGATGAGGACACGGCGGGGCTCAGGCAGGACCCTCAGGGACTCTCCTCACAGCACATCTGGTCAGGCCCACTAAGCCTCCAGTGTCCCCACTGCCCACAGGAGAGGGATGCCCCCAACTCTGGCCCTGCCCTGCTGCACCCTCCCCCCACCACCACCCAGTCGCTGCTTCCTGCCTCTAGGCTTTTGCTTCTGCCATCCCCTCTGGGATCAGCTCAAGAACTGCCTCCTCCAGGGAGACCGCCTAGATTCCCAAGCTGGACAGCATGTTCTTCTCCTGGCTCTCACCCACCATAAACCAAAAAAAAAAAACCCTCACTGATGTTGAGTCGGATCTGACTCATAGTGACCCTTCCTTGAGCTTCCCAGACAGTATCTCTACAGAAGTAGATTACCCAAGCTTCCTTCTGAGGAGTGGCTGGTGGGTTTGAACTGCCAGCCTTCTGGTTAGCAGTCATGTGCCTAAAGCACCACACCACCAGAGCGCCTAATGGGCCCAAACCAGGCAGTGGTCTGTCCCTTCCCCACCACAGCTTGTGGCCCCAGGTAGGGCCTGTGTAAATAAGCCGAAGCCGGGTGGGTAAGAGGAGTGGTGGGGCGCCCAGGCCTAGGGCTCACATAGTCAGCCAGGTAGGCAATGCCGTGGGGGAAGCGCTTGGCATCCGGCACCAGGTTGCCCTCGTCGTCGCGTCCGCCAATCCAGCAGTCGTCAATGTTGAGGTACGTGTAGCCCCGGTCCCGCCACCCATCCTGTGCCAGTCGGTCAGCCATCTCCATGAAGAGCCACTCACTGCCCAGGGGCAAAGAAGAGGAGACAGCTCAGAGCCCAGCCTGGCCGCCCACCCCCCTTCCTCAAGCGGCTCCCACATAGACTCTGCTGTCAGCTGAGGGCTGAGGCAGGGGACCTGTGTGAGTGACTGCCTGGGACTGTGTAATGGGCTCGTGCAGGGTGGGGTGAGAGGGGTGGTCTGGCCCCAGGCTCCATAGCTGGCCTGGCCCCACATTTATCTCCTAGTGATTATCACAGGGGCTGGGTCCACCCATGGAGGCCCCAGGCAAGTCACGGGGCTGGGTGGCAGCCTTCCCAGAAGTCACCCTGAGTGCAGGGTCTGGGGGGTGGGCAGCTCTGGCTTTGCCCTCTTTTTGAGCAGACCTTCCACTCCCCGCCCCCACCCCGAGGGGCCCCCAGACTCAGGGTGTGGTCTCACCTGATGCAGTTTTTCGGGTCCTCCTCACAGTCGATGTTGCAGCGGAAGCGTTCCCAGGCCAGCCAGCCCATAGGTGGCGTCAGGAGGAGTCCGTTGTCCAGCGCCAGCCCCTGGGTCACCAGGGCCAGCAGGAGCACTGGCAGTCACGTGCAGAGGGAAGGCGGTTGACCGTGAGGGGCTCCCACGCACGGCCCCGGCCCTCACCCCCCCCGCCGCCTGCCTGAACACTAGGGGAACCAGATTCTTGACTTGAGGCAGAAACGGCTCTTCTTGGCTGCTGGCTCCTACAGAGCGGGGAGACGGAGGAGCCTGGGCTGAGGCGGTGTGTCCCCGCCTTCCCAATGGCTGTTGCCACTGCACTCCTGGTTGGCAGTCGGATCACATCTCCCCCTGGCCAGCTCTCACCCCCATACACACAGGACTTGCCAGTGCTCTGTTGTCAGATGCCAGGGCCCCTTCTTTTCCCTCACAAACCCCCCCCCCAGAGGTCTCAGGAGAGCTTAACTAGGTTGCTCCTGCACCCAGCCAGCTCACCTGGGACAGCCCTTTCCCCTGGGGCCTCGGCTTCCTTATCTTACAGATATGTTCTCAGCCCAATCGGTCAAGGTAAGCACCTCAGCGCTTTGCAGGGGGTGATGAAAGGGGAAGAGGTCTCTTTGGAGAGGAACTGATTCCTGGTTGGAGAGGGCCTCCTCCCTTCCCAGTGGAGCTCCAATTATAAGAGAGGGGAACAAGTGTCCCCATACAAGAAGGCCTAGACACTGAAGGGCTGGAGACCCTCCAGGTAGTCCCTCTTCCCAAGGGGCCACCTCCCCTCCCAGCCACCTCACCTGGATCCGTACCTGTTTTCAGCTGCATTGCTCCGGGCTGTGTCTCAGGACCTGAGCAGCTGGATCTGACTTCACCAGTTTTCTATGTTGGCCTCTGGAAGCTAGCAAACGAGGACAAAGCACTAAAACCAAACCAAACTCACTGCCGTGGAGTCGGACGCGACTCATAGCGACCCCTCCTTGGGTTTCCCAGGCGGTATCACTACGGAAGTAGATTGCCCAACCTTCCTTCCGAGGAGGGCTGGAGGGTTTGAATCACCAGCCTTCTGGTTAGCAGTCAAGTGCCTTAGGCACCACGCCACCAGAGCTCCCCGAGAAAGCACTGGCGCCTTCGAGTCCCCACTCGTGCCCTAAGCCACCTTCACACCCACACACTCCCAGGCACCCTTTCCCAGCACCCGAGTTCTTCCTCCAGAAACACTAAACAAGGTGTCTCTGGACATCAGATCTCACCCTCCCTGCCGTGCAGGGAGCCCGGAGAGTCGAAGGGGACCACGGGCCGGCTTTCCGCCGGACCAGATAGGAGTACGGCCGGCCCGAGGACACCCAGCCCGGACAGAGGCGCAGGGCTGGGACTAGGCTCCAGAACCCGCCCGCTGGGCACGGGTACCTGCGCCCGGCCTCCCAAGACGGCCGGCTCAGAGACCTAGCTCGGGGAGCCCGCAGCCCGCAGCACTCACCCTTCGGATCGGCTCAGACCCGCCGCCCGCCACTGCCTCCTGCGCCTCCCGGCGCTTGCTGAGTCACCTGATTCGCCAAGTGCGTTCCACGGGGGGCGGGGCCTTACGCCAACAAACCTCCCTAGCGGAATCTGTCAGAATGCCGCTAGCAACGTCGTGCCCCGCCCCATCAGGGCCCAATTCTCCCAAAGCCACGCCCATTCCCAACCCCGCCCTACGAGCCTCCCAAAGCCCCGCCCCTCCCAAACCCCGCCCCACAAGCCTCCCAAGCCCCGGCCTTCCAAAACCCCGCCCCACGAGGCTCTCAAACCCCGCCCCTCCCAAGCCCTGCCCCACGAGCCTGCCAAAGCCCCGCCCCTCTGAGCTCCAGCCCTGCGCGTTCCCGAGGCGGCCACAGTAGAGCGAGGTTAGGGTCGGGGTGGTGGCCTGCTCAGGTTACGCCCGAGGCTTGTCCTTTCGCCTCTGCAAGATTGAAGAGGGCAGGGATGGTGCCCGGCGCCCAGCAGGCGCTCAGTACAGCTGTGGAAAGACTCCTTGGGGTTAGGAAGACCGTGAGAGAAAGCCCAGAAACACGGTTCATAGTAAATAGCTCAAAAACTCTAAAACCGGGAGCGTGTTGTGGATTCCAACTCCTAGAGACCCTCTAGGGCGGAAGGGAACTGCCTCTAGAGGGTTTCCAAGGCTGAAATCTTTACAGAACCAGACTACGAAAAACACCACTGAGCGTGGCCAGGTTGAAATGAACCGACAACCTTATAGCAGCAGCCAAAGGGTTTAACCAATGCGCCACCAGGACACCTTTCAAAAATGCTAGTGGAAGATAATAAACATCATGGGGAGGTGAGGAAGAGCAGACTGGGTGGAAGGCACCGCTCCCACACACACACACCTGCCACTCAGCCACCTGTGTTACCTGGCTGTCTCAGGGCTCCCACAGTGCCCCCCTCATTCACTCATCAGATATTCACTGAGGAGACACTTGTGCTCAACATTGTATGCTGGGCACCTTCATGCAGATGGCCGCTGGGCATCTCAAACATAACCGGGTTTATTAACACCTGTCACCTCGGTGTCAGCTGACGGCAACTCTCCTCACAGGTTGTTGTTGTTGTTATGTGCCGTGGAGTTGGACCCCAACTCATAGCGACCCCTCCTTGGGTTTCCAAGGCAGTATCACTACCGAAGTAGATTGCCCCATCTTCCTTCTGAGGAGTGGTCCTCACAGGCGCTTCTGCCAAAACCTTAGACTCGTCCTGGCCTCCTCTTCCCACATTCCCTTCACCCATCTTGCAGCAAAGTCTGTGCTCTTTACATTTAAATCAATCCAGAATCTGGCCACTGGCCCCACGACTCCCCTTGCTCCCTCTCAGTCCAGCTCCCACACCTCACTTGCATTTGGCAGCAGTCCCCCACCCACCCACCCACCCACCCCCGGTCACTTGCGCCCACCTACGTTTATTCTCTCCACAGAAGCCCAAACCAAGACCAAACCCACTGCCATCAAGTCAATTCTGACTCATAGTGATCCCCAGGGTGTTTCCAAGGTGATGAATCCTTACAGAAGTACATTGCCTCATCTTCCTTCCATGGAGCAGCTGGTGGGTTTGAACCGCCAGCCTTCTGCTTAGTAATCAAATGCCTTAGGCACTGCACCACCAGAGCTCCACAGGAGGCATGTGACCCCTTAAAACCCAACAGCTCAGATCACTCTTGGCTGAAAACCCTGCAATAGTTGTTCCTTTCACTCTGAGCTCAAAGAGAAAGCACTCACTCACCAAGCCCTGCCCCACACGCTCTGACGTCATCCCTACAACTTGTCCCTTCCCCATTGCCTGCCAGCCACACCGACCTCCGACCTCCGGCAGTTCCCCAAACATAAGAGGCATCTATCAGCCTCAGGGTCTTTACACTAGCTGTTCCCACTGCCTGGAAGACTCTTCCTTTCACAGAGATCAGCATGGCTGGGTCCTTTAACTCCTTCAAATATAGGTCAAATGTCACCTCAGTGAGGCTGACCCTAACCATTTTGTTGAAAGTTGCAACCTCCCCACCCTCACAATTCCCAATCTCCCTTACCCTGCTTTATTTTATTTTCCCCCACCACTTCCCACCTTCTTAGCACATTTCAAAGCTCAGTGAGACGGCACAGACCTGGCAGTGTTTAGTCTGTTACACATAAGGTCGCAGTAAGACGTAACCTACTCAACGACAACTAATGAGCAACTGCCACCTTCTAACACATTTATTATGGCTTATTGTCTATTAAGACGCTCTGGGGCTGCAGTGGGTAAAACATTCAGCTGCTAACCAAAAGGTCGGTGATTCGAACCCACCAGCCACTCTGGAGAACGATGATACCTCATCTGCTTCAGTAAAGACTTACAGCCTCGGAAAACCTATGGGGCAGTTCTACTTTGTCCTATAGGGTCACTGTTGTTGTTGTTATTTGCAGTCAAGTCGGACCCGACTCACAGCGACCCCTCCTTGGGTTTCAGAGGCAGTATCACTACAGAAGTAGATTGCCTAGCCTTCCTTCCGAGGAGTGGCTGGTGGGTTTGAACCGCCAGCCTCCTGGTTAGCAGTCAAATGCCTTAGGCACTACGCCACCAGAGTTCCCTCCAATCCTGTTAGTGGGTCACAAGCTCTTTACATTTGCATAATCTCACCCAGTCATCTGGTGGGAGCCACAAAGACCACAGCTAGAAGGGCCATACTAAGCAATTCACTGCATAGTAGCAGGTCTACTATGCTAGGAAAGACAAATTGAAGAGCAACGCCACTGCATTCATCGAAAAACAACATATGAGGATCTAACACTGATAGTGAAAGGACAATATCCATACACCTAACAAGGAAGGTCAGTTAATAGGACTGTCATTCACATTTACATGCCAACCATTAACACCAAAGATGAAGTCATTGAAGATTTTTACCAAATTCTGTCGTCTGAAATTGATCAAATGTTCAATCAAGATGCATAGAGGATTCCTGGTGATTGGAATGTGAAAGTTGGACACAAAGAAAGATCAGTAGTTGGAAAACATGGCCTTACTGATAGACATGATGCTCGAGATTGTATGATGGAATGTTCCAACACCAGTGACTCATTCATTGCAAATACCTTTTCTCAACAACATGAAGAGGCGACTATTCACAAGGACCTTGCCAGATAGAACACATTGGAATCCAGTGGACTCCATCTATAGAAGTGGACAACGGAGTGGCCCAGTATCATTAGTCAGAACAAGGTGAGAGGCGAACTATGAAACAATTGCTCAAATGTGAGTGTGGTGCAGAGAACTGTGTGCTGTGGCCCCTCCAGCCATGGCCTTAGTGACTCCATCAGATCACAGGGATGCAAATAGGAGGTGCTTATGGCCCCCCAAGGGGGTTGGCTAGCTTGCTAATAATGTAAGTAAGGGGCATGACACCCTGAAGGGGTGGGACCATGGAACTAAGGTGTATGGAACCCTAACATGGGGCTTGGTCACTTTCGCCATCCCACTAGGCTTAAAATGAGTCATCTCAGAGGTGGAGAGGGGGATGTCACTAACATCAAGAAAGAAGAACCAGGAGCAGAGTGGTGCCCTGCGCTGCACTTCCTTGACCTAGGAGACAGAGAGAGCTGTAACACTTCCCTGAGACAGCCAGAGACCGTGAGAAGCACTGGCAGAGAAATGGTGGCAGAGGCAGCAGGACCGAGAGAGAGGCGTGATACAGAGCGGTCCCAGCCCACGGAGTGAGAAAGCTGAGTGCCTTTGGGCAGGAGACTTGCTGGCTGGGTGAGGTGCTTCTCTGGGCACCTGTTGGCAAAGCTAAAAGAGTTTGTAACACTTGCCTGAGCAGAGCAGAGGCCAGGCCAAGGGGCTCGGGGCCAACAAGAGGCCTGCCTTCAGGAACGGCGGAGGGGAGGTCATCCTTATGGAAGACCTGCATCCAGAGTGTTCTAATTCTGAACTGTCACCTACTAAGCCCCATAATCAGGAATATTGTCTGTGAGTTTTGTGGGCCATTGCAATGGTTTATCTCAACCACTTGGTTGTCGTTGTTATTTACCGTCGAGTCGGACCCCGACTCATAGCGACCCCTCCTTGGGTTTCCAAGGAAGTATCACTACGGAAGTAGATTGCCCCATCTTCCTTCTGAGGAGGAAAGGGATCAAAATAGGAGAGCGTGGATAGAGCGGGAGAAAAATATGGAGCAAAACTCAAAATCATTAAAAAAAAAAAAAACACCCAGGTTTATTGGTCTGATAGAGCCTAGTGAGACCCTGAGACTGTGGCCCTCAGTTACCCTTCAGGTCTGCAATTAAGCTCGTTCCCGTGGCTTCCAGCCGAACAATAGACAGCCATAGAGGGTGGACATTGACATCAGGGAGATCCACCCCTCAGAGCGATCAATCGGGGAGAACAGAAGGGCAGTGTTTGCACAGGGAGACAGCTCAGGGGGCAGGAACACTCAGGGAAGAAGGACCCAGGCAAGCGGTGACTACAGGGAGGAAGTGGGAAGAGAGCTGTGCATTGTGGGAATTGCAATGTCATGAAACAAAACACGTACGAACTGCTGTGTGGAAAATGAATTTGCTCTGCAAACTTTCACCCAAATCACATACACACATCTACACACAAAAAACCTCTTTAAAGTGTTAAAAAGCAAAGATGTCACTTTTATTTATTTATAACGGGGTGAAAGCATACACACCAAGACATCTACCAACATAACTGCTCCCACATTTACAGTTCAGGGACATTCATGACATTTTCATGTTGGGCCACCATTATTGCTATTCTTTTCCAAAATATTCCTCCACCATTAGAATAAACTTCTTATTTTTGCTTTTTATTTTTTGTTTGCTCCACAAACAAAAGCTTCCCATTTTCCCTTCCTGCCTACCCCTGGTAACCAATAATAATGTTTGAATACATACATATGCACACACACACACACACACATCTCCAATAACCAATAAAGTTTACTTCCATACATACAAGCCTTTCCTTGACTTTTTACAATGTGGACTAATACAATATCTGTCCTTCTGTGATTGACTTATTTCACTCAGCATAATGTCCTCCAAGTTCATCCACTTATGCGGTGTTTTGCAGATTCTACATTGTTCTTCAGTGTTGCATAGTATTCCACTGTGTGTGGTTTGGTTATCCATTCCTCCATTTGATGGGCACTTAGGTTGTTTCCATCTCTTCACTATTTGTAAATAGTGCTGCGATGAACATGGGTGTGCATTTAGCTGTTCTTGTCCTGGCTCTCACTTGTTTAGAATATATACTAGTATTGGGATTGCTGGATCAAATGGTATTTCTAATCCCGATTTTTTAAGGAATCACCAGACTGCTTTCCACAGCAGTTGTATCATTTTACAGTCCCACCAGCAGTGTATGAGAGTCCGAATCTCTCTACAGCCTTGCCAGCATTTGTTATTTTCTGTCTTGTTGAGCTTTGGTATTAGTGTTGGGGCGAGCTGGTATCATTGTTGTTTGGGAACAGACTGCCAGGTCTTTTCTTCCGTGGAGCCGCTGGTGGGTTTGAACCGCTTAGTGATTTAACCACTGCGCCACCAAGACTCCTTAGCCTGCAGGACCAGCAAGGGCAATAGTGGGAACCGACAAGTACACGGGCAGATGTTCTGAGCTCACGGACTTGCAGAGCGTTGGGGAAAGCCAGCCTTCAGCGTTCAGTTGTTCACTCCCGCCGCTGAATGGATTCTGGGCCTGGGTGATTCTGGGCTAACTCTGGGGGCCTGTGTGGGAGTCCGCAGTCCAGCGGCGGTGGCAGAACCAGAGGGGGGACAATCCCCAGAGGCAGAGATCTGGCCGACCCCAAGTGGCCCGGGAATCGCGACTGGTCCGCTGCTGGCTGGGAGGCTCAAGGCAGGGGCTGCAAGGAGGGGTCTTGTCGGCTGAACAGGAGCCCGCCAGGAGGCGTGACAGCCCCAGTTGGCACTGAGAACATGGCCTGGGGGATGGGAGGAATGGGGTGGAGAGCAGGGAAG
>NW_006921670.1:7081146-7082253 GCF_000298275.1 Orycteropus afer afer
GCAGCGCCCCGGGCCCCGCACGGTGCTGGGTACCCCGGGGTGAGGCCACCCCTTCCGCACACATCGGGGTCGCCTCCTCCTGGAGGCCTTCCCGGACCATCCCGGCCCTTGCTCCTAGCTCTCCTTGAGCGCTGCCAAGACTTTCAAACAAAAGACACCCAAACTCACTGCCATCGAGTGGGAACCGACTCATAGCGAGCCCTCCTTGGGTTTCCGAGGCGGTATCACTAGGGAAGTAGGTTGCCCAACCTTCCTTCCGAGGAGCAGTTTGTGCGTGTGAACCGCTAGCCTTCTGGTTAGCAGTCAAGTGTCTTGGCCACTGGGCACCAGAGCTCCTGCTGCAAGGCTTGAGGTTATGTCTTGATGTTCTTTGACTGCCCTGGCAGGGACGTAAGCTCCCTGAGGGCGAGGAAATGGTATTCCAGTTCATTCCACCGACGCTTGGAGGCCGGCTCTCTGCGTCTTGCGGGTGCCTCTGGGGGGCGCGCTCTCCTGGAACCGGCACCCGGGGAATGTGAGAGACGGTGAACGCTGAAAACGGCAAGGAGACCCCTGCGGGACCAAAGGAACCAAAAGTGCGGGCGGGCTGCTGGGTGGGCCACCGTAGAGGTGACGTTCCGGAAGGCCCCTCTCTTTAAAACAAAACCCCATTCCGTGGAGTCCACTCTGACTCAGCGACCCTATAGGGCTGAGAACTGACCCACAGGGTTTCCTAGGCTGTAATCACGGGGCCCTAGTCGCTTAGTGGGTAAAGCTGTGGGCTACTCACCAAAGGTCTGAAGTTCAAACCCACCACTTGTTCTGCAGGGCAAAGATGTGAAAGTCGCCTTCTTATTTTAAAAGTTAGAGTCTCAGAAACTCTATAGGATTGGATTGGAATGCGTCAGGATTAACGTTTTTGTTTTTTTTTTTAATTCCTTACGAAACAGACTGCCATGTCATTCTTCCGTGAAAAGGCTGCTGGGTTCCAGCTGCAGACATTTTGGTTAGCAGTCGAGGGCTTAACCACAGCGCCACCAGGCCTCCTTACCCCTTTGAGTAGGTAACTTAAACAGAAGCCTACAAATAAATGTATGACAGTTGCTAGCAGGAAAAGCGGAGCTCTGG
>NW_006921670.1:7083028-7091112 GCF_000298275.1 Orycteropus afer afer
GGAAAGTTTGCAGAGGAAATTGATCTTCCACTCACCTGTTCATATGCCTTGTTTCCAGACATTGATTGCAATCCCCACAATGTAACAGCTCTCTTCCCACTTCCCCCAGTGGTTACAATTTCCATTGTTCTTTCCTGTCACTTCCGGCCTTCTGAGCTTTGTCCCTGGGCACATGCTGCCCTTTTGGTCTCTGTGGTTGATTGTTCTAAGGAGGGCATACCTCCCTGTGTTAGGTTTACTTCACAGGCCTGTCTACTGTTTGGCTGTAAGTTGAGCCTAAGGGTGAATTCAGTTCTAGGCTTGAAGGGTGTCTAAGGACCATAGTCTCGGGGTTCCACCATCTCTAGCAGACCAGTAAGCCTAGTCTTCGTTGTTTGATGTCTTGACTGCTGCTTCTATGGGCATTGATTGTGGATCCAAGGAAAATGAAATCCCTGACACCTTCATTCTTTTCTCCATTTATAGTGATGCTGCTTATTGGTCGAGTTGTGAGGATTTTTGTTTTCTGTATATTGAGGTATGAGCCACACTGCAGACTGTAGTCTTTAATCTTCATCAGTAGGTGCTTCAAGTCATCTTCACTTTCAGCAAGCAAGGTTGTGTCATCTGCGTATCGCAGATAGTTAATGAGTCTTCCTTCAATCCTGATGCCGAGTTCTTCACATCGTCCAGGTTCTCGGGTTATTTGCTCAGCCTACAGATTGAACCATCAACCTTTCAGTTAGCAGTCAGATGCCTGGCACTGTGCCATCAGAGCTCCTCACAGAGTGAGTAAGTATCGTGAAAGAATACGACCCTGACATACACCTTTCCGGATTTTAAACCATGCTGCCATATCCCCTTGTTTGGTGCCAGTGACTGTCTTGGCCTATGTACAGGTTCCACAAGAGCACATCAAGTGTTCTGGAATTTCCACTCTTAACCATAATGTTATCCGTAATTTGTTATGATCCACAAAGTCGAATGCCTCTGCATAATCAAACAGCTCTCTGATATTCTTTGCTTTCAGCCAAGATGCATCTGACATCAGCAATGATAACCATCGTTCCATGTCTTCTTCGGAATCCAGCTTGAATTTCCAGCAGTTCCATGTGCTGCTGCAACCATTTTTGAATTATCTTCAGCCAAACTTTGTGTGTGATATTAATGAGGTTATTTAATTTCTGCGTTCTCTTGGACCACCTTTCTTTGGAACGGGCACAAATACGGATCTCATCCAGTTGGTTGTCTTCCACATTTCTTTGCACAGACAACTGACTGCTTCTAGTGTGGCATCCATTCGTTGAAACATCTCAACTGGTGTTCCATCAATCCCTGAAACCTTGTTTTTCGCCATTGCCTTCAGTGCAGCATGGACTTCTGTCAAGACCATTGATTTTTCTTCAGTTCTTTCCGTTTGAGAAATGCCAAGTGTGTTCTTCCCTTTTGGTTTTCTGACTCAAAGTCTTTGCACATTTCATTATAATATTTTACTTTGTCTTCTTTAGTGACCCTTTGGAATCTTCTTTTTCGCTCTTTTACTTTATAATTTCTTCCATTTGCTTTAGGTACTCTTCATTCAAGAGCAAGTTTCAGAGTCTTTTCTGACATCCATTTCAGTCTTTCTTTCCTGCCTTTTGAATGACCTTTGGCTTTCTCCATGTATGATCTTGATGTCACCCTACAACTCATCTGGTCTCCAGTCACTGGTGTTCAGTGAGTCAAATTTGTTCTTTAGATGGTCTCTACATTCAGGTGGGATATAATCAAAGTCATGCTTTGGCTCTTGTGGACTTGTTTTCTTCTCTTCAGCTTCACCTTGATCTTGTACGTGAGCAATTGATGATGTGTTCTGCAGTCAGGCCCTGACCTTGTTCTGACTGAAGATGCTGAGTTTCTCCATCATCTGTTTCCACAGAGGTAGTTGATTGGATGATTTCTGTTTATTCCATCTGGTGAGGTCCACTTACATAGTTGTCATTTATGTTATTGGAAAAAACAGGGCTTCAAACTGGCTTATTCCCGTTCTGTCCCTGGCTGAGAATTTGCATGTCCACGCCCGATATACTCAGTTAAAATCTATGGTTAGCAAGATTCCCAGGTGATTTTTATAGATATCTGAGTGATTCTCATGATACGTAAGAAATTTGTTAAAATACAGATTCTGTTTCAGTCTATCTGGGGGGGAATGCAAATTATCAGGAAAGGGTAGAGTCATAATGAACTGGCCCAAAGCCCTGGGATAAAGTGTTTCTAATGAATAGATCTTTAACAACAACAACAATAATAATAAACCCTCTGCCATTGAGTCAGCTCCAACTTAGAACACCCCTAGAGGACAAAGAACTCCCCATAGGGTTTGCAAGGCTGTAGGTTTTTATGGAAGCAGACTGCCTCATATGTCTCCCACGGATGGTGGGTTTGAACTGCCAACCTTTTCGGTGGCAGCCAAGCACTTAACCACCACACCACCAGTGTTTCTGGATAAGTTCTTGGTCTTGCAAAATTTTATTATGTAATCTCCAGCATTGTTTCTATCCCCAAGGCTGTATTTTCCAACTATTGATCCCTCTTTGTTTCTGATTTTTGCAGTCAAATCACCACTAATTATCAGTGCATCTTGATTGCGTGTTTGATTAATTTCAGACTGCAGAAATTGGTAAAAGTGTTCAGTTTCTTCATCTTTGACATGAGTGGTTGGTGAATAAATTTGAATACAGGCAGTCCTGACAAGAATAAAGGTCCCTAAAGCTCTGGTAGCATAGTGCCTAAGGCATTTGACTGCTAACCAGAAGGTGGGCAGTTCAAACCCACCAGTCACTCCCCGGAAGGAAGGTGGGGCAATCTACTTCCTAGTGATACTGCCTCGGAAACCCAAGGAGGGGTCGCTATGGGTCGGTGCGTTTTGTTTTGTCAACGTGGACTGCATCCACGTCATTAAGGTAGGCTCTACCCAGGGGAAGGACCTCTTCCCTGGTGGTACTTTGAGTGCTTTCCACCCTGAGGGGCTCACTTCCCCGCGCTCCATCAGTGTTCCCTGCTAGTCATAAGGCCTCACCGGGCAACTTTTTGAGAAGTGGATTACCAGGCCTTTCTTCCGAGTCTGTCCTAGTCTGGAAGCTCTGCCGAAGCCCGTCGACAGTGGTGACCCTGCTGGTGTCTGAAACACCGGTGGCATTGCTTCCGGCATCACGGCCACACTCAAGCCACCACAGTAGGACAGACTGACAGACGCGTGTGGGGAGCCCGAGGGCACTGAACTCAAGGACCTGATGTAGCTTCAGGAATTAGGCAACTGAAGGTATAGACAGTGGGCCCAGCCCCTTCCATTAAATAGCTCTTAGGTGCCTGGCCTAAGAAGCCCTGGTGGGGCAGTGGTTAAGTTCTCAGCTGCTAACTGAAAGGTCAGCAAACCCTTCAACGGCTCCACAAGAGCAGAGACCAGGTGACCTGCTCCCATAAAGATGACCGCCCAGGAAACCCTATGGGGATTTCTGCGCTGGGTGGGAATGGCCTCCGTAAAAACCAAACCAAACTCACTGCTTTTGAGTCAGACCTGATTCATAGCCACCCTTCCTTGGGTTTCCGAGGCAGTATCTCTACGGAAGTAGATTGTTCAGTCTTCCTTCTGAGCAGTGGCTGGTGGGTTTGAACCGCCAGCGTTCTAGCACGCAGCAAAAATAGGTGCCTGGCCTGGAAGGGGTGGGGAATATCTGAGATCAGGGAAGACTTCCTGGAGGAGGTGATGGTTTCACTGGGCCCCAAAGGATGTGTAGGAGTTTCATTCTTTAGCAAGGGTTGACTGGGTTTGAGAATTGTTTTACAGGCTCCCTGGGAACCACGTGGCCAAAGGGCTGAGCTGTGTGGCGTGACTGGAGGCTCCTGCCCTCCTCTAGTGAACTCCACTGGTAAGTAGGTCACAGCCATGACCTTTTCCAGAAGCTATGAGGGAATCCAGAGACCCGGCTCTGATCCTGACCAGTCTCGAGTTCTCGGGCAGCTCACCATCCCTGCTCCAGGCCACAGTTTTCCATGGATGTGGGGGACAGGTGGATTAAGTGCTGTTTATGATCCTTGGGGCACTGACAGTCAGTGGTTACAGTTGGTCCAATTGAGCCCTGTGTCGAAGCCACGCCTGTTTACAGAGCAGCTCCCTGTCCAAGGCCACATTGTAGAGGAATGAGGCTGGTTCACCCCACCCCGCCCCACCCCACCCACACCCAGACCTGAAGGCTGCAGCTTCTTCCCTGGAAGATGTTTGCATTTTGGGACTTTCATTTACTGATGGGGCAGGACTTAAAATGAGGAGAAACAGGACAAACACCCTTACTAACTGTGCTATCTGCACTTGAGGGACCAGCAGGGACCCGGGAGGTTTGGCCTCAGGGTTGGGGCCGAGGGCCGCCAATTAGGGGATGGTTTAAGTGCAGCCATTTTGTGAGTTTGGGGTTCCCTGTCAGTCCAGCAGAGGCCCACTGCTTTGCATTTTCAAAAGGCTGGCCACATCTCCCAGCCTGGTACAACCCCACTGGCCCTTTCTCTGAGTCCTCTATGTCCCCATGACAACCCTCTGTGGGACGAGGCAGGAGAGACCAGCCCACTGCAGAGACGAAGACGCTGAGACCGCAGGTCAGACAGCCAGGGAGCCGGGCCAGGCTCTCCACAGCCTGCTTTTCCCTCCAGGGGTGCAGGAGCTGCCTCCTGGGATCCGTGGCCGCCTCGCTCACCTCCCGCTTCTTCCGGGCCTTGCCCTGCAGGGGCCATGAAGCTCAACGAGAGGAGCGTGGCCCACTACGCGCTGAGCGACTCCCCCGCGGACCACACAGGCTTCCTGCGCACGTGGTGGGGCTCAGGGACCGCCCCCGGCCCCAGCGGCGCTGGCCGAAGATGCTGGTTCGTCCTCAAGGGCAACCTGCTGTTCTCCTTCGAGAGTCGCGAGGGCCGGGCCCCGCTGAGCCTGGCGGTGCTGGAGGGCTGCACGGTGGAGCTGGCCGAGGCGCCGGTACCCGAGGAGTTTGCCTTCGCCATCCGCTTCAGCGCTCCCGGGGTGCGGCCATACTTGCTGGCCGCGGACGGGCCGGCGGCCCAGGAGGCCTGGGTGAAGGCGCTGTCGCGAGCCAGCTTTGGCTACATGCGCCTGGTGGTACGGGAGCTGGAGGCCCAGTTGCGTGAGGCCCGCAAGAGCCTGGCCTCGCATCGCCGATCATCCTGCAGGGCCGCGGCCAGCCGTTGTAAACCCCCGGCTCCCGACCACTGCTCTCCAGCCCTGGAGAACGGCCACTCCCCCTGCAAGGACCGCAGCCCCGGAAGCACGGCTGAGGAAGGGGGCAGCAGGCCGTCGGGGTGGGCCTCGTTGGAGTGGGAGGTGCAGGGCTCTGCCAGCCTCCTGCTCGGCAGGGGACAGAGCCCCGTGTCCCCCGAGACCTCCTGCTTCTCCACCCTGCACGACTGGTATGGGCAGGAGATCTTGGAGCTGAGGCAGGGGTGGCTGAAGAGGGCTCGGGTTGGCCGGGCAGGATGGGAACAAAAGGACCGACCCTGACCCAGCCCGGGCCCTTCTGGGTCTGCCCAGCCTGCTGGTCGGGACACCTGGGCTTTTTCAGTTGAAGGTTTACTCTTTTGCAAGGTTGCTTTTGGGGGTTTCTCTCCTCCCCTCATTTTAGGTCTCCAGGCTCCAGATCCACACCTGTCACTGGAGGGGCTCAGGAATCATTACTCCCAGCTTCTTTAGTTCCTGAGACTCAGAGAGGAAAGGCGGTCTTCTGACTCCTGGGGGCCTGCCTATCAGAGTATCAATGACTTGGAGGAAGTGGGAGATGCCACCCGCCTTTCACCTACACACCAAACTCTCCAGCCACAGTTTCCACTGTGGGGAGTCTTGTGTGCATTTGAATACAGGCAGACCTGGCCTTATTGCGCTTTGCAAATACTGCGTTTTTTACAAGTTGAAGGTTTGTGGCAACCGTTTGTCAAGCTAGTCTATCGGTGCCATTTTTCCCAAGAGCATGTGCTCACTTTGTGTCTCTGTACCATGTTTTGGTAATTTTCACAATAGTTCAAACTTCTTCATAAGGCTGTTGCACACTTAAGATACTAGAAAGTATAATGTAAGCATAAGTTTTATATGCACTGGGAAACCAAAATATTCACACGACGTGCTTTATTACAATCATCTCTTTGTTGCGGCCGTCTGGAACCAAACCCGCAATATCTCCGAGGCGTGCCTGTATCAGAGGCTGGCTGCAGTCTTGGCTTGAGGGACTGCCCTTGCCAGAGAAAGTGGGTTTATGATGTCATGAGGTTTTCTGGGGCCCTGCTCTTCCTGAGAATGGTGCGTAGATCGGGCCTGGGGCACCCATTCTGCAGTGTGGGTAAGGCCTTTCAGAGGGAGAAGGCCTTCAGCCGGCCAGGCATTTAATCTGCTCAGAGTGGTGGGGCCCCCTCCTCACTCTGGCCGCCCTGTCAACAGAAGGTGCTGGAAGCTGCCCTGGAGGGGCTGTCAGCCGAAACCTCTGCTGTACTCCGTCCTCAGCAGCCAGCTCTCGGAAGTGCAGGTGCCAAGTGGGAAGTGAGAGGAGGTGAGCAGGCAGTGTGGCTTCCCATTTGTGGCCTCAGTTCTCCGTCCTGGGCATCCTAGGAGATCGGACACAGTATTCCATGCTCTCTGCTCAACTCTTCTTTCCCGACTGAGCTCCTGGGCTTTGAAAGAGGTGTGTTCCTGCTTTGTAAAGCAACAGTGAAACCACCGAGGAACTCCTTCATGGTCCTGCTTGTCACCCCAGGGCCAAGACTTTTGGTTCCCTCTCATTAGGAGTGGGCCAAGCATTTCCTCCTTTGGTTGTTTTGTTCTGGGAAGCATAGGGACTGGGCCCATAGAGCCAGAGGCCAGACCAGCCCGCTGCCCTAGGGGGATGGCAGTGGCTGGTCAGACACCCCTCCCCAGACAATGTGTCCCCTTACAAGCCTCTCTCTTCCTGGTGGCCTTGGGCAGCCTGACTTAGACCCAAGTAGGCCTAGAGGCTGAGGCTCAGCACCTTATCTCCAGGATCCAGGACCCGTCCCCGCCCAGCTGGTTTCCCAGGAAGAGGGTCCACCTCTAGCTGGCCCTGAAGCCTCTCAGTGCGCTGCTCCAAGTTTTAGAAGCCACAGGCCTTTATCTTTGCTGTTGTTACAGTGCCTTTTATACGATTAAAACACTAAATAAAGTATTTTTCATCATTATTCACATCAGTTCCTTAAGTTCATTTCAACAATCACCTTCTGAAGCCTGCTTTGCCAAGCCTTGATAGCCCAGGCGCGGAAACAAGCGCAGAAATCAGACAACCTCACCCGCAAGAGCTCACTCTGACGGCCCCGCCCACCAGAACCCAGGATGGGGGCGGGGCTGGGGCACCGGCGTCCTCCTCTGACGTCACCACTCCGGGCGGCTGCCTTTTTCCCACCGCAATAGGAGTTAGGTCCACTGCGCATGTGTGAGGGCTGGAATTCTCATCGTGTCCCAAGAACCTCGCGAGACTTGTGGGTCACTGTTCCGCCCGAGGGCGTCACCGGAGCAATCAGTGGGGTCTGGGTGCCGGGGCTAGGGGCGGAGCTGAGGGATGGCATCCAGAGCGGCTCGCTGCCTGGTTTTGGACACCGTCCGATCCGGGGCTCTCTGGGGCAGGCCGAGCTTGAGGACAGGTGGTGATGTCTCTGCCATACGAAGCAGCTCAGGTCGAAGCCTGAGGTCAGTCATCGTTACCCGCAGCGGCGCCATTTTGCCCAAACCAGTGAAAGTGAGTTTCTGTCTGAGGGCGGGGCAAAGGGGCCAAGGTTTGTGGTCGTCGCTCATTGACAGCAACAAAGGCCAATCATACGACCACTTTAAACTAGAGGGCGGTGCAAGGGGGTAATTTTGACAGGTGGGAGGAAACCGAGGGTTAGAACCTTGAGTTGGGCTGGGTGGATGGAGGCAAAGTGGGAGCGACAGCCGAGAGAGGCGGAGTGTTGCACTATCTTATGGTACGCGTCTTGTGTTTTATTGACTATGCAAAGGCATTTGATTGTGTGGATCATGACAAATTATGGATAACATTGAGAAGAATGGGAATCCCTGAGCACTTGAT
>NW_006921670.1:7094927-7119495 GCF_000298275.1 Orycteropus afer afer
TCAGAGTAGAGCTGACCTCAGTGACGTGGCTGAAGTAAAGCGTTCGGGACTTCCATTTGCTGGTGTGGCTTGACTCAAAATGGCAAGAAACAGCTGCAAACATCCATTAATAATCGGAACATGGAATGTACACAGTCTGAATCTAGGAAGATTGGAAGTTGTCAAAAATTAAATGGAACACAATAAAGATCAATATCCTAGGCATTAGTGATCTGAAATGGACTGTTTTTGGCCATTATGAATCAGACAACCATGTGATATACTGGGAATGACAAATTGAAGAGGAATGGTGTGGCATTCATCGTCACGAAGAATGTTTCAAGATCTATCCTGAAGTACAGTGCTTCCATACGCCTATAAGGAAGACCAGTTAATACTACTATTATTCAAATTTACACACCAACCACCAAAGCCAAAGAGGAGGAAATTGAAGATTTTTACCAAGGAAATGGGAAGCAGAGCTACCTCAGCCTCGAAGGGTAGGACCATGGCCTTTTGGGTGGAACCATCACAGCCTCCTAGGTTTCAAAGAGACCTTCACTAACTTGGTTCTGGAGTGTGGGGCTGCACGTTCATGTGGGCCAGTGGGATGCAGCCATAGCCACTGCCCAAGAGTGAGAGGGCAGGGCTGCCATACCCAAGAGGTAGAGAAATGGGGCCCACCAGGCCAAGGGGGTAAGGTCACCACTCAGGGGAACTAGGGGACTAGAGATACCCAGTGAAGATCTGTACAGGTGACAAGTTGACAAGGGGTGGAATTGTGGTAGTTAAGGTTGTGAATCAACTTGGCTGGGCCTGGTTGTGTGGCTGAGCAGATGGTGGCAGTTATTCCCCATGATGAGACTAGCAGTTAACTCCGTGGTGGGATCTACCACAAGCAGCTGAGTAGCTGCTTCAGGGATGTGGTCTGTTTCTTGTATATAAGCAGCAGCTTTGGGAATGGTCTCTAGCTTATGACACACTTGAACCCTGCATGTAGCCAAGTCATTGTTCAGCAGCCTGCCATGCTCTACTGATCTTGGGACTTTCAGTGGACTTGAATTAATGGCCTGCCATGTTGTTTGCTAATATTGGGATTGTGCCTTTTTCACTTGTCGACCTTGGGTTTGTCAACTTCAGCAGCCAGCAGCTGTCTGAGTGAAGAAAAGCCTGTAGCTTCAGTGGGCCGGAAACGAGGCAGAGCTAAAGCCCAAGGTTGAGGGGCTTTCACCCAGCCCCTAGACCCTGACACTTGGAACTCAGACTTCTAGCTTCCAAAAACTGTAAGAATAAACTCCTGTTTGTTAAAGGCTTCCTATTTGTGGTATATTCTTTGTCAGAGTAGCACTGGGTAACCAAAACACCAAGCCATGGTATTTTCAGTTGCCAGATAATGCATGTGAATAAGGAAGACCAAAGAAGAGCTGATGCTTTTGAGCTGTGGTGCTGGCAAAGAATACTGAGGGTACCATGGACTGCCAAAAGAACTAACATCTGTTCTGGAAGAAGTACACCTGGAATGCTCCTTGGAAGCAAGAATGGCCAGACTTCGTCTCACCTTTGGTCATGTTGTCAGAAGGGACCATTCCTTGGAGAGGGATGTCATGCTTGGTAAAGTAGAGGGGCAATGAAAAAGAGGAAGGCCCTCAAGGAGATGGATTGACACAGTGGCTGCATTGATGGGCTCAGGTATAGAAAGGATTGTGAGGCTGGCACAGTACTGGGCAGTGTTTCCTTCTGCTGTGCATAGGGTCGCTATGAGTCACAGTCGACTTGGCAGCACCTAACAACAACAGTGCTAGAGCACTTTTCTTCCAGGTCCCACTTCGATGGCTGTAAAAACCGTAACTTCAGCTCTTCTAGTTCTTTCTCTTGCTCTAAATTTGGCCAAGGACTTTAGTCATGTTGCTTAGGCCAGGTCCGGGGTCCCCAGCAGGGAAAGCCCTTGCTGCTCACGGCCACTCTCTGACCCTGCAGATGTCCTTTGGCCTGCTCCGGGTGTTCTCCATTGTGATCCCCTTCCTCTACGTGGGGACGCTCATTAGCAAGAACTTTGCCGCTCTGCTTGAGGAGCATGACATTTTTGTCCCAGAGGATGACGACGACGACGATTGAACAGGTAAGAGTTGCGTTTACCCTGGATGGACCAGGAGCAGGAAGGGGGGTGGAGCGTCTGAACTGTGACCCAGTGCAGCCTGGCACAGGACCCTGGGAACAGGGCTCAGACCATCAGTGAATTGACCCATTTGGTGGCTAGTGTTTTATTTTCCCTTTTCTCTCTATTGGAGGCAGGAAACAGTCTTACAAATTCCGTGGGGCTCTTCCAACTAGGTCGGGATCCCAGCCAGCATCTTCAGCTGCCCTTGATAATGTCCTCCTCCTCTCAGCCCACACATTTCCTTGACAGCGTAATGTCCCTTACACAGCACCACAAACGGCTTCATTCCAGCAGTTGCACACTGACAGTGAGAAACTGCCAAGTCCTTACCACTGCCAGGCCCAGTACCAAGCTCTGCACCAGTCCTGCCCTTCCCCCAGGAGCCAGCCTCTCCCACTGGGCTTTCCCGTTCTGTCTTCCTGTGATGTTAGTATGTGCTGCAGGCCTGCTGCCAAATTTCTTCATTACTGGCTCAGGAAAGGATCCTCCTGACTCCTTGGCCTGGCATTCAAGGCTTGCCATGTTCTGGCCATACCTGTTGTCCCATATTCCCAAGCACATACCTATGCCCAGTTCCCCATTTCTCCAGTCATCCACACTCTGACCCACCCCATGCATTGGCTCATTGTTCCTCCCACTTGGAAGGCTCTTTTCCACTGCTTTTCTTATTGCCAGCCATTCTCCAAGGCCCAACTCCAATGCCTGCTTTCTCTGATGAAGTCTCCTTGAGACTCCATTTGAAGGTGATTGCTCTTTCCTGAGTGACCATTACCGCTTGTGACACTTGTTCCTGTGTGCTTTAAAATACACACACACACACACACACTCTCTCTCTCTCTCTCTGTCTCTCTCAAGCACTACTAATCTGTGAGCCTCTTGCTGGCAGGGAACACATGCCTTTGCAATGGGACCCCAGTGCCTTGCCTGCAGTGAATGCTGGGTGACAGTGTGAATGAGTAATGGAGTGCCACACATGGTAGAACCACTCTCTGGAGTTCTGTTGGTTTGCGTGGGAGGACCGCGGGGGCAGGACCACTTGGTTGCCCAGTTCATTGCTGCTCCTCTTTCTTACAGGGCATGGAGGAAGTACAGAAAGGAGAAAACATTAACTCTATTAAGCAGTGCTGCTACTCTCAGCCTCTCCTCCCGCCCTCATCCTCCCTTGCTCCACAAAGCCTCCTGCATGGTTCCTGGCATCACCCAGATCCCAGGCTCTGGGAGGTTCCCCATGGAGTGCCATCCACTGATCACCAGGAAACGAGTGATCCAATTATGAATAAATAGAATAAAGGACAGCTTCATGTGACTGAGTAACAGGCACTCCGAGTGTTTCTGCAGCTGCCCTCTTAGCATGAGCAGGCTCGGGGGGGCAGCTCTGGTCCCGCTGTCCTGTCTCTGAACAGCTCAACATAATGGGCCACGATTTACAAGCCAAGGTCTCCAGACCCTTACGGGTGGGACCCACCGAGGTCATTCTGGGGCCCGGGACCTCTTTTCTGTATTTACAGAAACCCCACAGA
The DNA here is from genome assembly GCF_000298275.1 of Orycteropus afer afer. Lineage (NCBI taxonomy): Eukaryota > Metazoa > Chordata > Mammalia > Tubulidentata > Orycteropodidae > Orycteropus > Orycteropus afer. The sequence goes on from NW_006921670.1 coordinate 7,098,585, forward strand.
AATGGTTTCTTTCCCCCGGTCACTGCACAGGCTGGCTGAAGCCTCATGCTTTCCTTGTGCTCACTGACACAGCTGGTTACCATGCCAGCCATGCAGAGCTTGAATCGCTAGCTGAGAACTGCTCAAGGAGTGTCGTTACTATAGCACACTGAGTCTTTCCAAACTTGGGTTCCGTAGGGTAAGGACAGTAAAAGGAGACCCTGGTGCTGAAAAGCAGGGCGACTGTACCTCAGATCCCAAGCCCCTTTCTCCAGCACTGGGACTGTCCGGGGAAGGAGCAGAGGTGGCTCAGCCAGTGCCGACAGGCCATGTCTTTAGCCTGAGTCGACAGACACTTACGTTCCTGTCACTAGCCCCGAGTCTGCAAAAGCAGCAGGAATATTCCACTCTCCGTGTGCCCAGACAGCTGTGTCCCCAGCAGGGCACCTAGCTGAGTGGGAAGCAAATATCATTTTAAGGACTGGTACCTGTCACAAGTAGAGGGGCCAGGCCTCTGAGCAGCCATTTTCCTCAGAGCCCAGGGAAAACAGCCCCACTACTCAGCTCTGCTTTGGTGCCTCCTGGCGCTGCCTGATCCATCTCTGACAGCGAGAGCTGACTGATTTTGGACAATCTGTGCCCTGATACCAAGCTGTCTAATCCTGGAGGCTGTGGAGACACAGCTAGGTTAACCAAGTCATCCAGCCTCATACCCAGTATGGCAAGTTTCTGAGCACATGGCCTCATCCTTTCCAGTTTACTGACACACAAGGCTCTGAGAAAAAGAATCCACTCTAGTTTACAGGAAACACCACACTTCAGGGGAGGGGAAGGGCAGGTGGTGTGGACACTGAGAGCCCACTCGTTCAGGCAACAGGTGAGAGACACGGCAGAAACAGAACTTCCCATTGGTTCACCAACGGAATTCTGTCAGGAGCTGACCGTCATAGACTAGTAGTTTATTCAATAGCGAAACAGCACATGCACCTTTCACTGAGTCATGTCATGGGTCGTGGCCAACATAGAACTTCGACAGGAAATCTTTTGGCCGTGGTGCTTCTGTTTCATGGAAGAACCGCAAAACATGTGTCCGCTGCTTCCATACCTTGATCGTTTCCTCCAGTTCCATCTTTCCCTGCACAAGTGAGGGGAGAGGTCTTAAGTCAAAGTTGTCGAGTGGAAGGAATGCAACACGCGAGGCCAGATTCTGTTCTCGGCTCTGACACTGACTTCGGGCAAGTCAACATTGTCTAGACAACGATTTCTGCATCCAGAAAAGGAGCTGATGCGACTGAATGTCTCGGGGCTTTACAGATACTGTTCACCTCTGGCTAACCGGCCCCCAAGAGGAGAGTTTCCAGGTCAGTAGACCTCCACCCGCCGGCCTAGCTTGACTGGCTTGTTTGTGCCCAGTATTTCTCCCATGTTATTTACTGGTCCACACTGAAGGTCCCACCAGTGCTAATGGACTGGCCAGGAAGATGGCATCAGGCCCAGTTTTGGCTCCGTGTACACAGGACTGATCGCCAACCTGTCTGCCTCTCCTAGCAGTAAGCTGGTGCCCAAAGGAAGCAGTAACTTCTAAGAACAAGAACCTCCAAGAGGTTGAGTTTCCTCCTTGTGTCTGTTTTTTGGTTATAAAATGCAAACCCCAGTGGTTTTTCCCTTGAACACCCTTAAAATCCGTTCAACTAGATGACAGCCTCCAAATTCAGTGGTTCCTGTGATGCACCAAGCAACAGTTGCTGATCCAGCAGTTGCTTTTTAAACCTGGAGACAAAATGTTCACCTGGGAAGACTGCTAAGCCCTGGACAAGCTGGCTATGTTTTTGGTAAGGAAGGGCCAGTTACCTTGATGACCAGAAGATCAACCACCCTGGGGTCTGTGACATGGGCATTCTTCGTGAACATTTCTCGGACTTTGTCCCGTCCCTGTTTCACAGTGATGTCTAGCTGGAATAAGTGCACTAGAGAGAAAACATGATTCAGGGTAGAAGTTACATGTGAAAGCACATCTTTAGAAAACGTCAGTGGGTGTCCACGGACCACGTACAGGCTGCCTCTACGTCCCAGTTACCCAATCACTGTCGGCCTCAGTGATTCCATGTTGTTTGGGGTCAAGACCACGGCAGTTGATGCACAACACACAGCACAATGGTGGCATCACCAGCATAGGGGCCAGTCAGTCAAAGTAGATGACGGGACTGAAACGAATGCAGAATGATGGGTGGAAGCTGTAAGCATCATCAGAACTTGGAGTTGAGGGAGACTGCTGAGGACTAGTATGGGTCGGGAAGGCTTCAACCCAACAAACAGTTAACAGCACGTTTGGTCACTTGGGGAAGGAGAGAGATGTGTAAGATGTAACTCCCGTTTGCTAGGTCTTAAGTTCTAATGAAAGGCCACCCATCCGTGAAAGAGAAGATAGTCAGAGCATGCAGCGATCCATCCTTAAGGACATGTCGAAACATGGCACAGACTCAGGGACCTGGGACTTCAGATGAGGCACAGGGTGTCCTTTGAAAATTAGGCTTTTTGTTCCTTGTATTCCCATCCCCTGCCACTGTCAGCCTTCAGCAGCTGTGATGACAACAGTGGCAGGAACAGGGCCTTGTGTAGTGAGTGGAACGTGGAGAGGGAGGGAGGACTGCACAGGCGAGGCTCAGAGGTCAGGATGGGTGTCACGGCTGAGCACCGGCCCAGTGAGGACACCTTGGGCCATGGCCATTCCTGTGACGTGTCCTCTAGGCTACAATCAGATCAGCTCTGCAAACCATGACAGCCGTTTAGGGACTGAATTAATCAACAGTAAAATCTGAATCTTTAATTATACACATAACATGAGGACAGTGACAGGAAAAGAAAACTTCTGCTGAGAACAAGCCCATGCCATGTTGCAAAGGAGACATTGCCTGAGCCAGGCAGGGAATGAACAGTAGCACGAGTCCCCTAGGACTCACCCAGGGTTACAGGGGAGTGGGCACCAGAGACAATCACCCGGAAAGCCGGCTGTGCCCAGCTGTTCACAGGTGATTCATTCTGGTAGCACCCATCACCCGTGGTGGGGTGTTAACCCCACGGAAACCAGCAAACACCACCAACCTCAGTTTCCTGCCAGAGCCGATGATTCAACACCATGGCTGGGGTATTAGGAATTTCAGAAAAGAATTTAATAATTAAAAAAAAAAAAAAGACAGGAAGAAGACAAAAATACAAAAACAAATACAAGCTTGTTCTACACTTTGAGTTTTCATTTCATTTCACTGAGGGATTTAATTAGTTGAATTCTAAGATTCTTTTCACATTTAATATGATACAATTTAACATCAGAGTCTTGGAACCATTTGGGATGGGATGTGTATCATAAATTAACCACGCAGGAAGAGGTCTGCTCACTGTCATTGCAGCCTCGTGGGAAAAAAAAAAAGAAGTGCTTTTTTCAGTGCAAAAGACTCACATAGGGACCCCTTCTAGTCCTTACACTGAAGTCTCTCAACAAGGGGGACGGATGGGATCAGGGAGGTTTGGCCCCTAAAACTAAAACAAATTAGACCAGGTGCCGTGGAGTTGAGTCCAACTCACAGGGTTTTCAGGGCTGGAGCTTTGCAGAAGCAAATCTCCAGGTCTTTCTTCCCAGGGACCTATGAATTAGTCTGAATCGCCAAGCTTCTGGTTTGTTGGGTGTGGTTTTCGTGTGTCCCCAATGTTGGGAGACCAACCAGCGTTTCGTGGGCAGGGGCCAGGGGTGCTACATTTCCTGGAACATATGGGACAGCCACACACAACAGATATCATTTGGTGAATGTTTATTTCCCACTAAACACTCACGTGAGTTTAAAATTTGCTTAGAATTTTCTGAGCCTAGAACCTAATCCATCTTAAATACTAACATGAGGCATTTTTTAAAACTATTTTAACAAACTGGATTTTCCATAAATGTAACCACCATGTAAACTGACTGAACATCGTATTTTGTTATAATTAGTAATTTACCAAGAATAAAAGATTTTTGAGAAAATTACATCAAAAAGAAAAAAAACCCTACAAACTAACAGGGAGCCTGGAATTTAGATTCTGACCACTGGGGTAGAGCGAGGCCTAGAGCACAGCTGGGACTTGTCTAAACTCAGACAACTGGTCCCCAGCAACGTGGGCCTAGAATCTAAGTTGTTTGTTTTTAACTTACAGTCTAGTGCTCTTGAGAATAACAACAACAACAAAAAAACTCAAACTCACTGCCATCGAGTCGATTCTGACTCACAGTGACCCCCGCTGGGTTTCCAAGGCAGTAAATCTATAGAAGTAGACTGCTCCATCTTCCGTCCATGGAGTGGCTGGTGGGTTTGAACTACTAACCTTCTGGTTAGCAGTCAAATGCACTGCACCACCAAAGCTCCTTCTTTTAAGGATCTGAAAAAACCAAACTCACTGCCATCAGGTCAATTCCAACTCATAGCACCCCCGCCTGGGTTTCTGAGGCTATAAATCTTTACTGACTACCCCAGCTTCCTTCTGCGGAGTGGCTGGTGGGTTTGAACCACTGACCTTCTGGTTAGCAGCCAAATACCTTATCCACTACACCACCAGAGCTCCTTCCTTTTAAGGATAGGGATTTGGAATAAAAAACAACTATGCCTGCTATCAGTACTCGCCTCTGCTCCATTTTCATATTAGATTCCTGTCCAACTTGGGGAGAAAACCCACGGTGCCTCTGGGCACACCTGTGTGGGAGCCATAGGGCACCCGGCATCAGCACTTCCAAATGCCTGCCAGTCTCCTGAACTCTTCTGTGGGAATCTCAAGAAAATGTTCCCACACACAAATGCAAGGTCCGCTTGTCAACTTCAGGAGGTACAGATCCAGGTAGGCGCACACTCCCAGGAAAGGACCCTTTCTCTAGAGACAGGCCTGCAGCTTCCGCCTAGGCTGCTTCTTCCCACATCTCATCCCCTGAGCACACCCCTCCACCAGTGAGGAAGGCAGCAGGGAGGCAGACAGCCACAGCCTGGGCTCTAGCCTGCAGAATCGTTCCCTGGTCTAAATCGGTTGGGCCCCTGCTCACTTTAGCAGCACGTGTATGGGACCCATACAGAGATTAGCGTGGTCCCTAGGTGAGGATGACATGCAAATTCATGAAGGTTCCAAGTCAGTGGTTCTCCAACCAGGGATGAGCTTGCTCCTCAGGGGACACTGCAACGCCCAGAGACATTTGGAGTTGTCACTGCTAGAGTGCTTCCCACATCTACTGGGATGTTGCTAAATACCCTACAACACACAGGTGACAGCTCAACAAAGAATTACCTGACCCACAATGCCACTGTTGAGAAACCCTGGTTCAAATCACTTCCAATTGTCTTTTCTCAACTCACAGAATCCTGGCTTATTCTTTGAAGGCTGAGTATTTAAATTTCTATTTGAGACCCTAGGCGCTAGGCAAAAAACTAGGAGGTGTAACAGAAGCACTGAAGACATAATTAGGCCAGTTAACTGGGCTGTCCTGTGAAACCATGGCCCGAAGCTGCTTGCAAGCTGTTGTCCAAGGTACGACAATGTGACTACCTGTCTGAAGCAAAAGAGAAAGAAAGAGATTCAGGGACAGATGGAGGATCTGGAATGTGTGACTCATTGCCTCCACAAACAACTGCCTCCTTTGTCATGAGACCAGAAGAACTGGATGGTGCCCGGCTACCATTACTGAACATTTTGATCAAAGACTCCATACAAGGATCCTGATCAAAAGGGGGAAAATGCAGAACAATTTCAAATTCTCACAAAGTCGACTTTGAGGCTAGGTGAACCCCTGAAACAACTGCCTTGAGATAATCATTAAACTTCAAACCAAAAATAACCCTGAAGTCTTCCTGAAACACAACAGTTGGACTTAAGTAGTAAAGAAGTCCACCTTGAGCACTGTGCCCTTTAAGAATTATCTGTGTGGGATCAAAGTGACTACAGCACCTCAAGATTATACAGAGCCCTTTGGGGCCAGTGAGTTTACATTAATGAGGGAGGAACAGCTCAGAAAAAGAGGGTGAGGATGGGTGTAGTCAGCGTCAGTGGACTGTCCATGTGTGGACAGTTGAATTATGGGTGTCCTGCTGGTATATCTCAGCAACAACAAAAACTACTGTTCAAAAAAATTCTATTTGAAAAAACTGAGAGGCTCAGAAGAAAAATAAGGAAGTGCCCTTTTGGATGAAATGGTATTCCACTCTCTCCGTACTTTCTCAACATAAATTAAGGTTTCCTGAGTCGGGAAGGCATGGAAAGGCCAGGAAGACAATGACAGGGTTCTCAGCTGTCTGCTCCGGTTCATCTGGGTGGCAGCATTCACACCAGGCCCTGGGAGAGCCTTCGCCGGAAGGCAGCATGGGGCAGTGGAAAGGGGCACGGGCTGAGGGGCCACAGCGACTGGGTAAGGTCTCTATGCCACTAGGAACCCATCTGGGACACACCCTGCCTATCTTATCTGGAAAGACTGGAGAGAACATAGCCACTGTCTGACCTGCCTCCTGTACAAGGATGTGGTGAGAACGAGGTGACAGCCCTGGTAAATGGCAGCGGTTAAATTTTCAGTAGCGCCTCACACTGTGGCTTGATGCCTATATCCCTGTTTAGACCATATGCCGATCACACAACTTTGCTTGCTGAAAGTGAAGAGGATTTGAAACACTTATTGATGAAGATCAAACACTACAGTCTGCAGTTTGGATCACACCTCAACATAAAGAAAATAAAAATCCTCACAAGTGGACCAGTAAGCAACATCATGATAAATGGGGAAAAGATTGAAGTTGTCAGGGATTTCATTTTATTTAGATCCACAGTCAACACCCATGGAAGCAGCCATCAAGACATCAAATGACTTATTACACTGGGCAAATGTGCTGCAGAAGACCTCTTCAAAGTGTTAATGAGCACAGATGTCACTTTGAGGACTAAGGTGCACCTGATCCAAACCGTGGTATTTTCAGTCACCTCATATGCACGTGAGAGCTGGACAGTAAGTAAGGGAGACCAAAGAACTGCTGCATGTGAACCATGGTATTGGCAAAGAATACAGAATATACCACAGACTGCCAGCAGACTGTTTGAGAAGCGCAGCCAGAATGCTCCTTAGAAGCAAGGAAGACGAGACTTCATCTGTCCTACTCTGGACATGTTAGCAGGAGGGACCGGTCCATGGAGGATGGCATGCTGGGTAAAGCAGAGGGTCAGTGAAAAACGGGAAGGCCCTCAATGAGACGGACTGACACAGTGGCTGCAACAGTGGGCTCAGACACGGCAGTGAGTGTGGGGACGGCGCAGGGCAGGGCGTCGCTTTGTTGTCCGTGGGGTCGATGTGAGTCAGCGGCCACTCAAGGGCACAACAAGGGACCATAAAATCCTTAAAGGCAAGGACATGGCATTTACACTTTTGTATCCTACTACGCATTTAGTGGGAGCTCTGGTGGCGTAGTGCCTAAGGCACTTGACTGCTAACCAGAAGGCTGGAGGTTCAAACCCACCAGCCACTCCTCAGAAGGAAGGTTGAACAATCTACTTCCGTAGAAATACTGCCTTGGAAACCCAAGGAGGGGTCGCTATGAGTCGGGTCCGACTCGACAGCACATAACAACAACAACAGGCATCTAGTAGGAGCTCTGGTGGCGTAGTGCCTAAGGCATCTGACTGCTAACCAGAAGGCTGGCAGTTCAATCCCACCAGCCACTCCTCGGAAGAAAGACTGGGCAATCTACTTCCGTAGTGATACCGCCTTGGAAACCCAAGGGGTTGCTGAGTCAGATCCGACTCGATGGCATTGAGTTTGGTTTTTGTTGGAGGCATCTAGTACTGACTCCCACACGAGGTTCGCAGGGAAATGGAAACAAAGCAGGATGAACAGGCTTCTGTTATCTGGTGGCCAGCGAGCGGCAGGTACCAGAGTGCCCAAGGAGGACCTCCACCAGACGGCGTTCTGCTCCACAGACTGCTGCGGAACCGGGTGCGAGAGAGTCACGGAGGCAGCGTGGGAACTGAGAGGCAGATGCTAGAGCTGGACAGTCCGGGTCTAACGTCTGGCTCTTCTGCACTCTAGCCGTGTGACCTGAGACAAGTTTATGTGCCTCAGTTTCCTCATCTGTAAGATGCAAACAATCAGTGTGCACCCTACAAAAAGGCAATGTAAAGCAATTAGTGTGGTGCTGGGCTGTAAGAGAGCATTTCAATAAACATTATCTTCAACACTAAGGAGCTCTGATGGCGTAGTGCCTAAGGCATTTGACCACTAACCAGAATGCTGGTGGTTCAGTCCCACCAGCCACACCGCAGAAGGGAAACTAGGCAATCAACTTCTGTAAACACTTACTGCCTCAGAAACCCAAAGGGGGTCGCTGTGAGTCGGAATCAACTCGATGCAGTGTGTTTGGTTTTCATCAACACTATCTATGACTTTTTAGCAACCCTTGCTTCGGTTCCTCAACTACAGTCCCAGTGATGGACAGCAGGAGACCAGTACAGCCACAGGCCTGACAGCTGACCAGCGGCAGACCACCAGTCCTCCCCATAAAGGTTCACCACCCCCAGGCCCCTTCCACCCCTTGCTCTCTAGGCTCCTGTAATCCCCGGCCTTCCCTTCTTCCTCTCAGGACCTTCTGATTGGGATTTTCCTCCCAAACAGTATTTTAGGGAAGGTCCTGGGAGTGAAAGAGGGGATGGTTTAGAAACAGCTGGATGCTGAGTGTCAGGATACCTGGCTTCTAGCCCCAGTTCAGTCATTTTGACCCTGGGCAAACCAGCCTTCATGAATCTGACCTTGCTCACCCCCATACCTCCCTGAAACACAAGAGTTCTGGGCACTGAGAAATACTCTGCCAGGTGAACATTATGTTTTTAAACACCTGCATTTGAATGCAACCCCCCCCCTCAAAAAAAACTATTATTCACCTGTCCCCTGAAGCCATTTGCACTTGCAGCCCCGGAACCAGCAGATCACTCAAGTTCCCCTGTCCCTTGTATACTATAGATTTCAGTGGTGGTCATCAGCAACCTTAGGACTCTGTGGAGCAGACACAGTCCCCACACATCTAAGATGGGTTTGCAGGGAGGCCCCTGCTAGGGCAACCCTGTAATATACAACCAGACAACACTGAATGAACGCTGAGTTAAGTGCCCAGCCCTGCTCTAATCAGAATATTAAGCTATTTAATTCGGTTACTCTCTGAAGCTAGAGGAAAGGAGGCATGGAGAGATGAAACACCTTGCCCAAGGTCACACAGGAGGTCAGGGGTAGAGCCTGGAGGCAAGTCTGGTTCCTGACCACCACATCCTACTGCCTCTCACACACAGATAAGGAGGTGGCAGCCTCCCTCCCAGATTGGTAGGGAAAGCCCGTCTGAAAACACATGAATCAAATAAAATACTGACAGTCCCTGACATCTGTCCTGGCAGTTTAAATAGCAACTTTTCTCTTATCAAGTACACTGGGCAGCACTGAGGGGGGCAGACGTTAAGACACACCAGGCCTACTGACTGGTTCAGACACTGAAGTGAAGGCGGGGCTTGAGGTACAAGGGGGCAGTCCAGGAGAAGGGGTGTGTGTGGGAGGGCAGCAGGGCGTAGGAAGAGTTCCCAAAGAATGTAAGTAGCGAGGAGACCTAGGTAAGGAGCCCTGATGGCACACTGGTTAAGGGTTCGGCTGCTAAGCAAAAGCTGGGTGGTTCGAACCCCCCAGCAGCTGCTCCACGGGAGAACGACGTGGCAGTCTGCTTCCGTATAAACAAGGGCCTTGGAAGCCTTATGGGGCAGTTCTACTCTGTCCTATACGGTGGCTATGAGTTGGAATCGACTTGTCAACACACAACAGCAGCCAGGGAGCAAGGTCTGGCAGACTGGGGACTGGAGGGCCCGGAACGCCACCACTGCCTTGCTGAACGAGCTCGGGAAAGTCACTTCCCGTCTCTGGCTCTGATTCTTTCCCTGGGAGCCGTGAAGGAAGCCAGCTCCGACAGCCACTGCGGTTATGCAAGCTCAAGAACCCTGCAAGTGTGTACTGGGATTCTGGAGTTGACTTTGCGCTCCAAATCCACGACAGGCTACGTCTGCACGCTGGGCGCGTCACTCCGCCTCCCGGGAAGCATCACCTTTGTAGCGGGCATCTCACTGACCGTTCCTGCCCTGCCTCCCAGGAGCGCTGTTATGAATTACCGAGGCCAGAAGAGAACAAACCACTGAGAGTGCCTAAAAGCGCCGGACGGAAGCCGAGCACGGCTGGTCTGATTGCGGCGCTATTGCAGGTCGAGTCCCCCATAAGCTTAGGTGATCCTCCTTCCCTGAGGCACCCCGGTTTCGCCCCTGCCCAAATTGGTGACCTCAGCTTCGCCCGTGAGAAATCAGAGGCCCGAGCGCCTACGACCTTGGGCAGCCGCCTTCAGGGCCCCGCGTGAGCCGATGCTTCTCACCAGTGTTCGGCACCTCCCGATACCAGGCACGGTAGAGTTCGCGCACCCTGCGTTTGGCCTCGTTCAGGTCCCGGCTGAAGATGGGTTTCACCGCGGTGCTGGCCGCAGCGGCGGCCCGCTGAACGCCGCTCGCCGCCATCTTGCTAAAGAAATGACCTCCTCAAACCCGCCCCTTTTCGACCCGGAGGGCGGACGAAGGGCAATAATCTTTTCTCATTGGCTAAAATTTATCACCACACCCCTAAATTCACGGGTAGGCGGGAGGGAGGAGTGCTCTGGGCTCTCTGATTGGCTAGAAAGCCTCGCTCTGGACCGGAAGGAACGGAGGGGTTAGGGATGCTCACGTTCACCCGCAGAATGATGGCTCCTCCGTTGTACTTCCTAACCGTCACCACGAGTTGCCGCCGCCGCCAGGGGGAGCGCGAGCCCCAAGTTAACTGCCGGAGGGCGGCGCCACTGGGCCGTGAGCAACTCCGCGGCCTCCGCCGCGTCCGGAGGCCGAGCTGCTCTAGTTCGCTGTTGGGGAGCGGTCATGGGTTCTCAGGCTTTGAAGAGCTTCCTCCGTCATCTTCCCGGGACCAAACCGCGGGCCCTGAGGCGGCGACTGAGGCAATAATGACGCCTCGGCGGCCTTTCTGCCACGTTAGTTTTTATAAACTTGCTCTTTGGTAAAGAGCTCTGGTAGCATAGTGCCTAAGGTACTTGACTGCTAACCAGAAGACTGGCGGTTCAAACCCCCCAGCCACTCCTCAGAAGGAAGGTTGGGCAATCTACTTCCGTAGTGATACCGCGTCGGAAACCGAGTCCATGGCACATAACAACAACAACAAGGTGTTTGGTAGCTCGGAGCAGATGTCAAAGCGCCTTTCTGGCCTTTATCTCCTTGCCCTTCCTCACAGCCATGGGAGGTAGGGTGTATCATAAGCCCCATTTTGGATAAGGACGTTTTCATCCCAAACCCTCTGTCTCCGTGAAAGACAATCCAGAACTTTGGAGGTGAAACAGGCTTCGATCATCCGATCCGAGTATCCCTCCTTCTCCTGGCATTTGTCTGCAAAAGTTAGCACCTGACATCGCGGGGAGACTGGAACTGTAATGGAAAAAAGAACAGCTAACAATATACAGGTGTGAACTGTGTATTTTACATAGTCTCACATCACAAGTCGGGAGGTACTTTCGCATCCCCGTTTTGCAGGTGAGGAAATTGAAATGCAGAAACTAGGTCTAACGCGCCACATTAGGCTGCTTCCGCTGCCAGGGTCACAGACTTTTCCTAAAAATGCAGTTGACGAGCTCCTTGTGAGTGCAGCAGGGAAGTCAGCTCAGGGGCCGGTGTGGGACATGGCGCTGCATCTAGTCCAGGGTAAAAAAAAATGGGATGCCTTTCCCTCACTTGCTTTTGAAATGTGTTTTCACATTTAAATGAATTAGACAAAAGAAAGCATGTACATATATAAATTATAAAACATAATATTAAAGTGGAAACTTTTGAACCCCGGTATGCAACTTAATTGTAATGCAGTTAAGATTTTATGAAGTTTACCATGTTCCTGGTAGCCACTGTTTTAAGTTTCTTCTTGTTGTTGTTATGTGCTGTTGAGTCAGACCCAATTCATAGCGACTCCTCCTTGGGTTTCCAAGGCAGTATCACTACGGAAGTAGATTGCCCAATCTTCCTTCTGGGGAGTGGCTGGTGGGTTTGAACCGCCAGGCTTCTGGTTAGCAGTCAAGTGCCTTAGGCACTACACTCCTTAGGTACGTTAATTTATTTAAGCCTCAACACACCTGTGAATCAACTACTGTTATTATACCCATTTTGCAGATGAGAATATCGATACACAGAAATGAAATTACTTGACAGAGCCGCATTGAGACCCAGGCAGCTGGCTCCAGGGTCTGTGCTCTGCCTGACAGCGTGTGATACTTGTGTAATTCTAACCTGGGCCATAACCCTGCCAACCTCAGAGGAAACTGCTAGCTTGAATTTAGTGTGTAGCAATCCTTTGATTTCTAACAAAAAAATGGTCTCTAAAACAACCAATAAACTGGGAGAAAATATTTGCAAATCACATATCTGATAAGGGACTTTTATCTAGAATATATAACTTACAACTCAATAATCAAAAGACATATAGTCCAATTGAAAAGTAGGCAAAGGATTTGAGTAGATATCTCTCCAAAGAAGATAAAGAAATGCCCAGTAAGTACATGAAAAGACATTCAACATCATTAGTCACTAGGGGAAAAGTAGATCAAAACCTTAATGAGATACCATTTTTCACCCACTTGAATGGCTATTGCTGTTGCTGTTAGGTGCCATACAGTCATCTCCGACTCATAGAGACCCCATGCACAGCAGAATGAAACACCGCCCGGTCCTGCGTCAGCTCCGCGATACCTGCTATACTTGAGCCCATCACTGCTGTCACTGTGTCAATCCATCTCGTTGAGGGCCTTCCCCTCTTTTGTCAGCCCTCCACCTTACCAAGCATGACATCCTTCTCCAGAGAATGGTCCTTTCTGACAGCATGACCAAAGTATGTGAGATGAAGTCTGGCCATTCTTGCTTCCAAAGAGCATTCCAGCTGCATTTCCTCCAGGACAGATTTGTTACTCCTTTCAGCAGTCCACGGTACTCTCAACATTCTTCACCAACACAACTCAAAAGCATCGATTCTTCTTCGGACTTCCTTCATTGTCCAGCTCTCACATGCATATGAGGCAATTGAAAATACCCTATGGCTTGTGTCAAGTGTACATTAGCCCTCAAGGAGACATCTTTGCTCTTCAGCACTTAAAAGAGGTCCTTTGCAGCCAGTTTGCCCAGTGCAATACATCGTCTGATATCCTGACTGCTGCTTCCATTGGTGTCGATTGTAGAACCAAGCAATGTGAAGTCTTTGACAACTTCAATCTTTTCTCCGTTTATTGTGATGCTATTTATTGGTCCAGTTGTGAGAATTTTTGTTTTCTTTATATTGAGTTGTAATCCTTACCGCAGATTGTATTCTTCAACCTTCATCAGTAAGTGCCTCAAGTCATCCTAACTTTCAGCAAGCAAAGTTGTGTCATCAGCATATTGCAGGTTGTTAATGATTCTTCCTCCAATCCTGATCCCACGTTCTTCTTCATGTAGTCCAGCTTCTCAGATTATTTGCTCAGCACAGAAATTGAATAAGTATGGTGAAAGGACACAACCCTGATGCACTCCCTTCTTGATTTTAAACCATGCAGTGGCCCCTTGTTCTGTTTGAATGATAGCCTCCTGGTCTATGTACAGGTTCTTCATGAATACAATCAAGTGTTCTGGAATTCCCATTCTTCTCAGTGTTATCCACAATTTGTTATGATCCACACAATCAAATGCTTTTGCATAGTCAGTAAAACACAAGGAAACATCTTTCTGGTATTCTTTGCTTTGAGTCAAGATCCATCTGACATCTGCAATGATATCCCTCATTCCATGTCCTCTTCTAAATCCAGCTTGCACTTCTGGAAGTTCTATGTCAATATCTGCTGTAGCCATTTTTGAATTATCTTCAGTAAGATTTTACTTGCATGCAATATTAATGGTATTGTTTGATAATTTCCACATTCTGTGGGATTACCTTTCTTTGGAATGGGTACAGTTATGCATCTTTTCCAGTCAGTTGGCCAGGTAGCTGTCTTCCAAATTTCTTGGCATAGCCGAGTGAGTGCCTCCAGCAGGGTGGCCATTTGCTGAAACATCTCAATGGGTATTCCATCAATTCCTGAAGCCTTGTTCTTCGCCAGTTCCTTCAGTGCAGTTTTGACGTCTTCCTTCAATACCATTGGTTCTTGAACATATGCCACCTCCTGAAATGGGTGAAGATCGACCAGTTCTTTTTGGTACAGTGACTCTGTATTCCTTCCATTTTCTTTTGATGCTTCCTGCATCATTCAATATTTTGCCCATAGAATCTTTCAATATTGCAACTCGAGGCTTAAATTTTTTCCTCAGTTTTTTCAGCTTGAGAAATGCTGAGCATGTTCCTCCCTTTTGGTTTTCTAACTCCAGGTGTTTGCACATTTCATTATAGTAATTAGCTTTGTCTGCTCATTCTGCTCTTTGAAATCTTCAGTTCAGCTCTTTTATCTTGTCATTTCTTCCATTTGCTTTAGCTACTCTTCGCTCAAGGGGAAGTTTCCAAGTTTCTTCTAACATCCATTTTGGTCTTTTCTTTCTTTCTCGTATTTTTAATGACCCCTTGCTTTCTTCATGGATGATGTTCTTGATGTCATCCCGCAATTCTTCTGGTTTTCAGTCATTGGTGTTCAATGCATCAAATCTATTCTTTAGAAGGTCTCTAAATTCAGGAGGGATATATTCAAAATCATATTTTGGTTCTCATGGACTTGTTTTAAATTATCTTCAACTTCAAATTGAACTTGCATATGAGCAGTTGATGGTCTGTTCCACAATCAGCTCCTGGCCTGGTTTTGGCTGAAGATATTGAGATTTTCCATTGCCTCTTGCCATAGATGTAGTCAATCTGATTCCTGTATACTCCATCTGGTGAAGTCCACGTGTATAGCCACCATTTGTGATGTTGAAAAAAGGTATTTGCAATGAATAAGTCATTGGTCTTGCAAAATTCTATCATACGATCTCCAGCATTATTTCTGTCACCAAGGCCATATTTTCCAGCTACCGCTGATTCTTCTTTGTTTCCAACTTTTGCATTTCAGTCACCAGTGATAATTAACATACCTTGATTGCATGTTTGGTCAATTTCAGACTGCAGAAGTTGATAAAAATCTTCAATTTCTTCATCTTTGGCTTTGGTGGTTGGTGTGTAAATTTGTATAATAGTAGCATTAACTGATCTCCCTTGTAGGCATATGGATATTATCCTATCACTGACAGTGCTGTACTTCAGAACAGATTTTGAAACATCCTTTGCCATGATGAATGCCACACCATTCCTCTTCAAATCGTCATTCCCAGCATAGTAGATCATATGTTGTCTGATTCAAAATGGCGAAAACCAGTCCATTTCAGCTCACTATTGCCTAGGATATTCATCTTTATGCATTCCATTTCATTTTTGACAACTTCCCATCTTCCTAGATTCAGTCTTCGTACATTCCATGTTCTGATTATTAATGGATGTTTGCAGCTGTTTCTCCTCAATTTGAGTCATGCCACATTGGCAAATGCAGGTCCGGAAAGATTTAATTTACCCATATCATTAAGGTTGCTTCTACTCTGAAGAGGCAACTCTTTTCCAGTCATTCCTTGAGTGCCTTCTGACCTAAGGCGCTTGTCTTCCTGTGATGTGTCGGACAACGTTTCCAGGCTATTCATAAAGTTGCACAATAATGTACAGATAGTGTTTCTCAGAGCTATTCATAAGGTTTTTCCTGGCCAGTTCTTTGAGAAGTGGATGGCCTCTTCCTTCTTCCTAGTCTGTCTTAGTCTGTAAGCTGCGTTGAAACCTGTGCACCATGTGCAACCCTCCTGGCTTTTGAAACACTGGTGGCATAGCCTCAAGCCTCACAGCAATGTGCAAGCCACCACAGGATGACAAGTTTGTCTCCTTTAGCTGTTGGAAACTTCTCTGGCCTCCCCTTACCTAATTCCTCCCTGGATCCTGCTGCTTTTGTCGGCCCAGCGGTTCCCCTCCTTCCCTGCCTGGGGGGTTGGGTCCTGTCTCCAGGACTATAATAAGACAATAATAAGTAGTGATGAAGATGTGAAGAAATTGGAATCTTCATACACTGGTGGTGGTGGTTGTTAGGTGTCATCAACTTGATACCAACTCCTACAGACCCTGTGTGTAACAGAATGTAACACTGCCCTGTCCTGTGGCCTCACAATCCTTGCTATACCTGAGCCCATCATTGTACCCACTGTGTCAGTCCAGCTTGCTGAGGTTTTTCTCCTTTTTTGCTGACCCTCCACTTTATGATGATATCCTTCTCCACGGAATGGTCCCTTCTGACAACAGGACCAAAGAGGTGAGATGATGTCTGGCCATTCTCGCTTCCAAGGAGCATTCTGGCTGCACTTCTTCCAGGACAGATTTGTACATTGCTGGTAGGGATGTAAAATGGAACAGTTGCTATGCAAAACATTTTAGTAGTCGTTTTTTAAAATTAAACAGACTTACTACATAATCCGGCAATGCCACTACTAGGCATTTTCCTCAGGAAAAGGAAAAGCATTTGTTGTCACAAAGATTTGTACACAAGTATTTATAGCAGCATTATTCACAGTAGCCAAAATGTGGCCATCAACAGATGGATAAATAATGTGATGAATCCATCCAGTGGAATAGTATACAGCAATAAAAAGGAATTAAGTAATAATACATGATACAATATGGATAAACCTTGAAGACATTATGCTCAGTGAAAGAAAAGCCACTGCCATAGAGTTGATTCTGACTCATAGTAAGCCTTTAGGACAGAGTAGAACTTCCCCATAGTGTTTCCGAGGCTGTAGATATTTATGGAAGCAGACTGCCTCATCTTTCTCCTGTGAAGCAGCTAGTGGGTTTGAACCATGAACCATTTGTTTGTAGCTGAATGCATTCAGTGAAAGAAGCCAGACACAAAAGAACAGATACTGTATAATGTATTTATATGAACTGTCCAGAATAGGCAAATCCATAGAGACAGTAGTTTGAAATAATTGTAGATTCACATACAGTTGTAAGAAATGATACAGAGGTCAGACGTACCATTTACCCAGTTTCCCCCAAAGGTGACATCTTCTAAAACTATAGTACAGTATCAAAACCAGGTATTGACATTAATACAATCAAGACGGAACATTTTTATCACCACGGGCACCACTCACATACTGCCCTCTTGCAGTCACACCAACTTCCCTCCTGCCTGTCCCCTCCTTAGTCCCTGACAACCACTAATGTATTCTCTATTTCTATAATGTCGTTTTAAGCATATTGTGTAAATGTAGTCATACAGCATGTAACCTCTTGGGATAGGCTTTTTTCACTCTGCATACTTCTCTTGAGATTCATCCAAACGCATGTATCAGCCGTTTGTTCCTTTTTATTGCCGAGTCGTATTTAATGGTATAGATGCACTACAGTTATGTTTAACCATTCAGCAGTTGAAGGACATCTGGATTGTTTCCCGTTTTTGGCTATTAAAAATAACACTGCTATAAATACTTGTGTACAGCTTTTGTGTGAGCGTAAGTCTTCATCTCTCTAGAATAAATCCTCAGGAGTGTAATTGTTGGGTCACATGGTTGTTACACATTTAGCTCTGAAGAAACTGCCAAAATCTCTTCCAAAATGACTGTCCCATTTTCCATTCCCATGAGTAATGTATGAGTGATCCAGTGTCTTCATATCATTTCCAGCATTTTGTGTAGTAACTTTTTAATTTTAGCCATTCCGATAGGTGTATAGTAATATCTTGTTGTTGTTTTAATTTGCATTTCTCTAATGGCCAGAGCCCCAGTGGCAAAATAGTTAAGAACTTAGCTGCTAACCAAAAGGTCAGCAGTTTGAATCCCCCAGCCTGACGATCTAATTCTATAAAGATCAAAACAAAACAAAACTCACTGCCGTCGAGTCAAATCCGACTCGTTGCAGCCCCTCCTTGGGTTTCTGAGGTGGTATCATCTCTATGGAAGTAGGTTGCCCAGTCTTCCTTCCGAGGAATGGCTGGTGGGTTTGAACCATCAGCCTTCTGGTTAGCAATCAAATGCCTTAGAGCCTAGGAAACTCTATGGGGCAATCTTTTTCTGTCATGTAGGGTCACTGTGAATCAGCATTGACTTGATAGACACAACAATGTCTAGTGATGTTGAACATCTTTTCCCTCCTTATTTGCTATCTCTAGCTCACCAGAGGCTGGCAGTTCAAACCCAGCAGCCACTCCTCGGAAGGAAGGTTGGGCAATCTACTTCTGTAGTGATACCACCTTGGAAACCCAAGGAGGGGGCACATAACAACAACAATAACATATTCTCTTCAGTGAAATGTCTCTTCATGTCTTTTGCTTTTTTATTTATTTTTTTTACTTTTGACCATTTTCTAGTTTTATTGTTTGTTTTTACTATTGAGCTATGATATATGTTGTTGTTGTTATGCGCCATTGAGTTGGCCCCGACCCATAGCGACCCCTCCTTGGGTTTCCAAGGATTGTCCAACCTTCTCTCTCTACACACACACACACACACACACTTTTCGCTTAGGCCAAATCTGAAGATTTTCTCCTATATTTTTTTCTAAAAGTTTTATAGTTTTACATTTATGTTTGTGATTCATTTTGAGTTTATTTTTGTATAAGATGTGTGACTTAAGTAGAGGTTCATTTTTTAATCTACAGCATCCAATTGCTTCACATTATTTGTTGAAAATACTGTATTTTCTCCCTTGAATTGCTTTTGCAACTGGTGAAAAATTCAGTGGAAGATATTTATATATATACCACACCTTATCTGTCAGCTTGTTATATTTTGGTGGCTTGCATATCAGTGTGATGCTGGAAGCTATGCCACCGGTATTTCAAATACCAGCAGAGTCACCCAAGGTGGACGGGTTTCAGCTGAGCTTTCAGAAAAGGACAGACTAGGAAGAAGGATGTGGCCAGGTCCACTTCTGAAAAAACTGGCCACTGAAAACCTTATGAACAGCAAGGAGACATTGTCTGATTGCAGTGTAGTAAATTACTTAGTGTGGCTTTTCTACCCATAAGTCTTTGTAAATTCCAAGGTGGGATTTTCTATGAGCAACTGAGGAGCTATCCACCTGGGTTATTTCTGTTGGGCATGGCACAATACAATGTTCTGGGAGGTTCCCACTCTCTCTCACGTGCTTAGAGTTCTGATGCTGTGATTGGCTAGTTTGACCACCCTTCCGGGCTCAAAAGGAGGCCTCCTGGAGGCAGAACTCTCTCTGACTGCTGGTGGAGGAAGACGTGCTGCTGAAAGAGACACGTGCTGCTGGGAAAGAGACGCGAGAGACACACATTGCTGAGTGAGACATCGAGGGACCAACACTGCTGGGAAAGAGACTGTGAGAGACTGTTGGCTGAGGGATGGTGGGCTGGGAGAGAGACTGAGCATTCTTCCTGAACTTGAGTTGTAGCCTGGTGCTTCCCTAATAAACCCCATAATCTGTGAGTTCTGTGTGGCCACTGCAGCGAATTATCGAACCCAGGAGAGAGGTGGTGGGTGCTTAGGGAGGAACGGTTGGTGAAAGGGCTGGAGGGAGGCAGCATGTCTGGCCTTGTAGGAATAGGCCTTGGGTTACTGCTGGTAATCCTGTCTTCCTCTTGTGGGATTAGAGGTCAGAACATGTGGCCTCCTTGCCCTTTTTGCACTGATATAGTGCTGGAAGAGGCCCTCAGGTTGGAAGGCACTTAAAATACCACTGGGGAAGAGCTGCCTCCTCAAAGTAGAGTCAACCTTAATGACATGGATGGAGTAAAGCTTTTTTTGGACCTTCATTTGCTGATGTGGCAAGACTCAAAATGGAAAGAAACAACTGCAAACATTCATTTATAATCAGAATGTGGAATGTATGAAGTACGAATCTGGAAAAGTTGGAAGTTATAAAAAATGAAATGTAATGCATAAAGATTGATATCCTAGGCATTAGTGAGGTGAAATGGACTAGTATTGGCCAATTTGAATCAGATAGTCATGTGGTCTACTATGCCGGAATGACACTTTGAAAAGGAATGGTCACATCCATTGTCAAAAAGAACACACTGAGATCTGTCCTGAAGTACAATGCTGTCCAAATACTTACAATGAAGATCAGTTAATACTACTATTATTACACACCAACCAATGAATCCAAAGATGAAGAAATTGAAGGTTTTTACTAAATTCTCCAGTCTGCAGTTGACCAGACATGCAATCAAGATGTATTGATAACTACTGGTGATTGGAATGTGAAATATGGAAACAAAGAAGAATTATCAGTAGTTGGAAAATATGGCCTTAGTGATAGAAGGGACCCCAGAAATCGGATGATAGAATTTTCCAAACCACAAGCTTATTCATTGCAAATACCTTTTTTCAACAACATAAATGGTGACTATATACATGACCTCACCAGATGAAATACACAGGAACCAAATAGATTATATCTGTGGAAAGAGGCAATGGAGAAGCTCAATATTTTCAGCCCAAACAAGGTCAGGAGCTAAGAATATACCATCAATTGCTCATATGCAAGTTCAAGTTGAAGGTGAAGAAAGTTAAAACAACTCCACGAGTGTCAAAATGTGACCTTGGTTATATCCCACATGAATTTAGAGAACATCTGAAGAATAGATTTGACTCATTGAACACCAGTGACCAAAGAACAGATAAGTTGTATGATGACACGAAGAACATTATACATGAAGGTAACAAAAGGTCATTAAAAAGACAGGAAAGGGAGGAGGCGGGGCAAGATGGCGGACTAGGCAGAAGGATTGCACAGACCCTCTTCAACAAAGAAAAGGGAAACCAATTAACACAGACACAGAAGATAATC
>NW_006921670.1:7136700-7138893 GCF_000298275.1 Orycteropus afer afer
TTCTCTCTGGCTTCCTGGCTTTTAATCCCCTTTCTCCTGCTCTTCCTGCCTGCTACTTTGGGCGTCCCTGAGTTGTCTCTCCTCACCTGTAACCCTGGGTTGACATATGAAGTATGAATGTGAGAAAATTAGAAGTTGTCAAAAACGAAATTGAAGATTGATATTCTAGGCATTGATGAGCTGAAATGGACTGGTTTTGGTCATTTTGAATCAGCAACCATACTAGAAATGACAAAAGAGGAATGGTGTAGCATTCAATATCACTAAGAATGTTTCAAGATCTATTCTGAAGTACAGTTGTGTCAGTGATAGGATAATAACCATACAATAGGATAATAACCTCCTACAAGGAACACCAGTTAATACTACTGTTATTCCGATTTATGTACCAACTGTCAAAGCCAATGATGAGGAAATTGAAGATTTTTACCAACTTCTTGTGGTCTGAAATTGACCAAACATGTAGTCAAGATGTGTTTATTATTACTGTGATTGGAGTGTAAAAGTTGGAAACAAAGAAGAATCACCAGTAGTTGGAAAATATGGCCTCAGTGATAGAAATGATGCTGGAGATTGCATGATAGAATTTTACAAGACCAATGACTCATTTACTGCAAATATATTTTTTCAAAACAAATGACAGCTACACACGTGGACTTCTCCAGATGGAGTACACGAGAATCAGATTGACTATATCTGCAGAAAAAAGCAATAGAGAAGCTTAACATCTTCAAGCAAAACAAGGCCAGGAGCTGACTATGGAATGGATCATCAACTACACATATGCGAGTTCAAGTTGAAGCTGAAGACAAAACAAGTCCATGAGAGCCAAAATATGACCTTCATTATATCCCTCTGGAATTTAGAGACCATTGAAAGAATAGATTTGATGCACTGAACACCAATGACCGAAAACCAGAGGAGTTATGGGGTGACATCAAGAACATCATCCATGAAGAAAGCAAAAGGTCATTAAACAGACAGGAAAGGAAGAAAGACCAAAATGGATGTCAGAAGGGACTCTGAAACTTGCCGTTGAATGGAGAGTAATTAAAGCAAATGTAAGAAATGACAAGATAAAAGAGCTGAACAGAAGATTTCAAAGAGCAGCTCAAAAGACAAAGTCAATTAAAATTTAATTGCTGAAGAGCAAAGGTGTCTCTTTGAAGACTAAGGTGTGTCTCACCCACGCCATAGTATTTTCAATTGTCTCACAGGCATGTGAAAGCTGGACAATGAATAAGGAAGACTGAAGAAGAGTTGATACTTTTGAGTTGGTGAAGAATACTGAAAGTATCATGGACTGCTAAAAGAACTAACACATCTGTTCTGGAAGAAGTGCAGCCTGAATGTCCCTTGGAAGTGAGAATGGCCAGACTTCATCTCACCTACTTTGGTCATGTTGTCAGAAGGAACCATTCCCTGGAGAATGAGTATATCATGCTTGGTAAGGTGGAGCGTCAGAGAAAAAGAGGAAGGCCCTGAGTGGGTTGGATTGACACAGAGGTTGCAACGATGAGCTCAGGGGTGGCCAACATTGTGAAGCCGGTGCTGGACTGGGCAGTGTTTCTTTCTGTTGTACATGGGGTTGCTATGAGTGGGAGCTGATTTGATGGCACCTACCAGCAATGTGTTGTTGTTGTTGTTAAGTGCCTGTGATAGTTGGAGCTGTGTGTCAACTTGGCTGGACCACAATTCTGTGTGGTTTAAGCAGTTGTGATGTGGTTATTCCCATGATGGGATCAGATGTATAAGTTTTCAGAAGCCAGTCTGTTGAAAGGGAGTTTCCCTAGGGGTGTGGCCTGCTTCCAGTATATGTATGGACATCCTGGGAAAAGGGACACTCTTCTGTGGATCAGGATTCTGTTGTGCTGCCTGCAACTTTCCATGAATGAACAATCCACCATTTGGCTTGGAGATCTTGGATTCATCATTTGTTGGAGTCAACAGCCAGTATACTGCTTGCCAGTAAACTACACCCAATCTAACATATTTGGTACTGAGAGTGGTTCTAGAGAGACAAAAGCATAAAGATGGGCATCCTAAACTGGTTTTCCAATTTGATTAATCATAAAGACATTAGTGAGTCTACCTCTGTTAGTAAAGAGGGTCCTGCTAATCCGTGGTGTGAAGTGGCAACATTAGTATGCAAAATAGCACCACCAATATAGATCAAGTACTTGTGAGAAGTGA
>NW_006921670.1:7139279-7142161 GCF_000298275.1 Orycteropus afer afer
ATTGATTGGGAAAAAATGGGATCCTGAAACCTGGAATGGGGATATATGGGCAGATAGTCAGGAAGATCAGGATATGGAGCCTGTAAATTCTGTTGAATCCCTCCCATCTGAAGGGATTACTATAAAACCATTATCCCCTCCACCTCAGTTTGATGGGATTAGCCCAACTGTTCCTGTTGGGTCATTGCCTGAGGCAGAGGCCATGGAAGACATTGCTGAATGTTCTCAGGAACTGTCCCAACCACTCATTGTTGCTGCTAGACCTATAACTAAAGTTAACTTCAAGTGAGCCCAAAAAAGGTGAAATACAAAGTGTGACCGAGGAGGTGGTACACTACACCCGAAAACACCTACTTGATTTTGCTAGCATGTACAGACAGAGACCTGGAGAATATGTATGGGAATGGCTACTGAGGGTGTGGGAAAATGGTGCAAGGAATGTAAGATTGGATCAGTCTGAGTTTATGGATTTAGGCCATAAGTACGGATTCTTCATTCAGTGCTTCAGCTCAAGGGGCTAGGAAAGGATCTAATAGTTTATTTGTTTGGCTTACTGAGGCATGGATTATGTGATAGCCTACTTTAAGTCAAGTTGAAGTACCAGACCTGCCTTGGTATAATGTAGAAGAAGGTATCCAGAGGCTTAGGGAAATTGGCCTGTTAGAATGGATTTATCAGATTAGACCCCTAGAGCCAGAAATGGAGAGTCCAGAAGATCTACCTTTCACCAGTACGGTGAGGAATAAATTTGTGAAGGGAGCTCCAGCCTCCTTGAAGACTGCTGTAATTGCTATTTAATGTAAACCAGATTTGACAGTGGAGACTGCCCTAATTAAACTAAGACACTTAACTACGATGGGGCTGATTGGATCCCGAGGTAGTAGGGGCCAAGTGGCAGCAGTTAATCAACAAAGGCAAGGTGGGCATGGTTACTATAATGGATAGCAGAGTTGGAACAGTAATCAGAATAGTCTGACTCATGTGGAATTATGGCATTGGCTACTTGAGCATGGTGTTCCTAGTAGTGAAATATATGGCAAACCTATGGAATATTTATTTGATCTGTTTGTTGTTGTTGTTGTTAAGTGCCGTCGAGTCGTTTCCAACCCATAGCAACCCCTGTATAGGCAGAAGAATTCTAGGTCACATGACCAGCAGCCTTGAATCACCAGAATACAGACTCAAGGCCTCTCAATCAATTCCCAGACTTGAGTCAGTTTATAGACCCACAACCCCTCGAATGAAGGGGAGGCCGAGTCCCTTTGAGGAAGGACCCCACTACATTGCCAAAAATCTATAGTCAATCTTTCTTCCAGCCTTTCCCAAAGGGATCTGAGGCCTTTTACAAGAGTGACTGTTCATTGGGGAAAAGGAAATAATCAGACTTTTTGGGGATTACTGGACGCGGGCTCTGAACTGACACTAATTCCAGGAGACCCAAGCGTCATTGTGGCCCACCAGTCAGAGTGGGGGCATATGAGGTCAAGTTATTGATGGAGTCTTAGCTAAGGTGCATCTCACAGTGGGTCCAGTGGGTCCCTGAACCCATCCTGGAGTGGTTTCCCCAGTGCCAGAATGCATAATTGGAATAGGTATACTGAGGCCTTTGCAGAGTCAATGAAACACAAGTAAACATCTTTCTGGTATTCTTTGCTTTCAGCCAAGATCCATCTGACATCAGCAATGATACTGCTCCTTCCATGTCCTCTTCTGAATCCAGCTTGCATCTCTGGAAGTTCTTTTTCAATATACTGCTGCAACCATTTTGAATGATCTTCAGGAAGATTTTACTTGTGTATGATATTAATGATACTGTTTGATAATTTCCACATTCTGTGGGACAACCTTTCTTTAGAATGGGCATAAACAGCAATCTCTTCCAGTCAGTTGGCCAGGTAGCTGTCTTACAAATCTCTTGGCATAAATGAGTGAGCGCCTTCAGTGCTGCATCCATTTATTGAAATACCTCAGTGGGTATTTTGTCAAGTTTTGGAGCCTTGCTCTTCACCAATTCCTTTGGTGCAGCTTGGACTTCTTCCTTCAATACCATTGGCTCTTGATCGTATGCCACCTCCTGAAATGGATGAACATCGACCAATTCTTTTTTGTACAGTGACTCTGTGTGTTCCTTCCATTTTGATGTTTCCTGCATCATTCAATATTCTGGCCATATAATCTTTCAGTACTGCAACTCAAGGATTGAATTTTTCTTCAGTTCTTTCAGCTTGAGAAATGCTGAATGTGTTCTTCCCTTTTGGTTTTCTAACTCCAGGTCTTTGCACATTCCATTAAAATACATTACTTTGTCTTCTCCAGCTGCCCTTTGAAATGCTCTGTTCCACTGTTTCATTTAGTAAAAATTTACAGCCTTGAAAACCCTGTGGAGCAGTTCTGCTCTGCCTATAGGGTCACTACAAGTTGAAATAGACTGTGTGGCAGCTTGTGGTGTTGTTTGTTTGTTTATGGCTACATATACAATTCTAGATTGGAAGTAATTTTCCCACAGAATTTTGAAGATATTTCTTACTGTTTTCTAGCTTCAAAGTTTGTTGTTGAGATGTCTGATACAAATGTAGTTAGGTGCTGTGTTAGACTGGGTTCTCTAGGGAAACAAAACCAGTAAAGCTTATATAGAGAGAGAAAGAGAAATTTATCTTAGAAAAATGGCTCACACACTTACAGAAGCTGGCAAGTCCAAAGTTCTTGGATCAAACGTCAAGCTGGAGGCTTTTCCCGACTCACGCAGCTGCAGGGGCTGAGGAGCTCGAGGTTGGCAGGCAGTATACTGGCTGTTGACTCCAACGAATGACAAATGCAAGATCTCCAGGCCGAATGGTGGATTGTTCGCTCATGGACAGTTGTAGGCAGCATAACAGAATCCT
>NW_006921670.1:7144653-7145204 GCF_000298275.1 Orycteropus afer afer
CATATGGGCAAAATATTAAATGATGCAGGGAACATCAAAACTAAGATGGAAGGAATATACAGAGTCATTGTACTAAAAAGAATGGGTTGATGTTCATGCATTTCAGGAGGTGGCATATGATCAAGAAGCAATGGTAATGAAGGAAGAAGTCAAAGCTGCATTGAAGGAATTGGCCAAAAACAATTCTCTAGGAATTGATGGAATACCCATTGAGATGTTTCAACAAACTGATGCTGCCCTGGAGGCACTTACTTGTCTATGCCAAGAAATTTGGAAGGAAGCTACCTGGGCAACTGGAAAAGATCCACATTTGTACCTATTTCCAAAGAAAGGTAATACAACAAAATGTAGAAATTATAAAACAATATCATTAATATCACACACAAGTAAAGTCTTGCTAAAGATTATTCAAAGATGGTTGCAGTATATTGACAAAGAACTTCCAGAAATGCAAGATGGATTCAGAAGAGGATGTGGAACCAGAGATATCATTGTGATGTCAGATGGATCTTGGCTGAAAGCAAAGAATACGAGAGATGTTTACTTGTGTT
>NW_006921670.1:7145304-7152436 GCF_000298275.1 Orycteropus afer afer
AAAATGGCTCACACACTTACAGAAGCTGGCAAGTCCAAAGTTCTTGGATCAAACGTCAAGCTGGAGGCTTTTCCCGACTCACGCAGCTGCAGGGGCTGAGGAGCTCGAGGTTGGCAGGCAGTATACTGGCTGTTGACTCCAACGAATGACAAATGCAAGATCTCCAGGCCGAATGGTGGATTGTTCGCTCATGGACAGTTGTAGGCAGCATAACAGAATCCTGATCCACAGAAGAGTGTCTCTTTTCCCAGGATGTCCATAAATATACTGGAAGCAGGCTATACTCCTAGGAAGACTCCCTTTCAATAGGTTGGCTGCTCAAAACATATACATCTGATCCCATCATTGGAACAACCCACATCACAATTGCTTAAACCACACAGAATTGTGATCCAGCCAAGTTGACACACAGCTACCACCTATCACAGTTTGCCATCAAGTCAGTTTTGACTCACAGTGATCATATGTACAGCAGAACTAAACACTGCTCGGTCTTGAGCCTTCCTCACAAAGGTTTCTGTTTGAGGGCATCGTTGCAGACACTGTGTCAGTCCATCTTTTGGGATTTTCCCCTTATCTTAGTATTCTTCCCAACACTGCAATTTGAATGTATCAGTTCCGTGGTCTTCCTTATTCATTGTCCAGTTCTCACATGCATATGAAGCTATTGAAAATATCATGGCTTGGGTCAGCACACTTTAGTCTTCAAAGTGACATCTTTGCTCTTAAGCACTTTAAAGAGGTCCTTTGCAGCAGATTTACCCGATGTAATACGTGGCTTGATTTCTTGACTGCTGCTTCTGTGGTCATTGCTTGTGGATCTAAGTAAAATGAAATCCTTGAAACTTCAATCTTTTATTTATCATGATACTGCTTGTTGGTCCAGTTGTGAGGATTTTTGTTTTCTTTATGCAAGGCGTAATCCACACTGAAGGTTGTAGTCTTTAATGTTTATCAGGAAGTGCTTCAAATCCTCTTGCTTTCAGCAAGCAAGGTTGTGTCATCTGCATCACAGGTTGTTGATGAGTCTTCCTCCACTAATCCTGATGCTGTGTTGTTCTTCATCCAGTTCACCTTCACAGATTATTTGCTCAGCATACCAAAACCAAACCAAACTCACTGCTGTTGAGTTGACTACGACTCATAGTGACCCCTCCTTGGGTTTCCGAGGTGGTATCTCTATGGAAGTAGATTGCCCAGTCTTTCTTCTGAGGAGACTGGTGGGTATGAACCACTAGCCTTCTGGTTAGCAGTCAAATGCCTTATGCCCTACGCCACCAGAGCTCCTTGAATAAGTATGGTGAAAGGATACAACCCTGACTCACACCCTTCCTAATTTTAAACCATGCACTATCCCCTTGTTCTGTTCAAATGACTGCCTCCTGGCCTATGTATAGGTTCTTCATGGGCACAGTTAAGTGTTCTGGAAATCCTACTCTTTGCAGTGTTATCCATAATTTCTTATGATCCACACCGTATGTGGAATGACTTTGCAAAGTCAATGAAACACATGTAAACACCTTTCTGGTATTCCTTGTTTTCAGCCAAGATCCACCTGACATCAGCAATGTGATCCTTTATCCCACCCTCTCTTCTGAATCTGGTTTGAACTCCTGGCAGTTCTCTGTTGATTGTACTTCTGCAACCGTTTTTAATTTTCTTCAGCAAAATTTTACTTGCTTGTGATATTAATGACAATAGCAGTTTATGCATTCTTTGGATCACCTTTCTTTGGAATGGGCACAGATATGGATCCCTTCCAGTTAGTTGGCCAGGTAGCTGTCTTCCAAATTTCTTGGCATGGAATTTCTAATTTTGAGACATCTTCTGTCTCTGTATCTCCAAAGTTTTTAGGTTCTTCCCTTTGTCCTCAGTGTTCTGAAATTTATTGATGACAAAATCTGACATGTGTCTTCCTTTGTCCATTCTCCTGGACACTTGGTGAGCCCCTCTCTTCTGGAAATTCATGTCCTTCAGTTCTTGGAAATTTTATTAACACAAAAGGAATTTATTTGTTATCTTTCCTACCATCCTGGCTGGTTGTCTGTTCCCACTTTCTGAAACATCTGTTATTTAGCTCTTTGAGGGAAACATACTATGGACTGTGAGAAGAATGAGCAAGTCTATCTTAGATGAATGCTCCTTAGAAGTAAGAAAGCTGAGACTTCATCTTATGTATTTTGGACACGTTATCAGGAAGAACCAGTCCCTGGAGGATATGCTTGATTAAAAGTAGAGGGTCAGTGAAAAAGAGGCAGACCCTTAATGAAATGGACTGACACAGTGGCTACAACGATGGGCTCAAACGACAATTGTGAGGATGGGGCAGGGCGGGGCAGTGTTGTGTTTTGCTGTACACAGGGTAGCTGTGACTTGGAACTGGCATGACAGCACCTAACAACAATACTTGCTACTTTCCAAGAGTTTGCAGATGTTATTGTTTGAGTATTTCTTTCCTAGAGACGTTTCCTAAATGCAAAACTTTATCTTTCTGAAGATATCAATGGTAGTTCTTCTGAAGCTTTCTGTAGAGGTTCTCCTTAAACACCCCGTCGTCTCTCTGCAGGTATCGACAGTGGACCGAGGCCGATCTCACCTCAGCCTCCCTCTTTGTCTCGCAGCCCACAGGGGAGACCATAAGGCTGGTGAGGGGGTTGATGGGTGAGTGCTTGCCTCCTGACCACTCGGGTGAGCATGCGGACTCTACTTCCCCACAGTGGGGTGGCTGTCCCGTGAGGGGGCCTGCACCTAGAGAGGCCAGGTGGGTCAGGAAGGACCCCAGCTGCCCCTAGCTGGGTCTCACCTGTCCTGTTTCCCTTTGTAGAGATGCACATTCAAGCGTAGAAGCAGCAGGTCCTGAAGGTAAGTGACCCTGCCCAGGAAGGGCCTGGGGCTGGGGCTGTCTCCTCCAGCGCCCCTTCAAGGAAACTCCCCATCCTGCCTCAGCTGGAGCCGAGAAGGGAAGGACGTCCAGGAAACTGGTGAAGAACGGGAAGGATGAGGCTTTCCACCCTCACTCAGTGTTCTTACCCCCCCCCCCAGCAGGCCATGACCCCCGGGGCACAGGGAGGTCTGACTCTCACTGCGCACAAGGAGCCTGACCCTTGGACTCTGGAAGAGGGGAAGGGGGAGAGGAGGTCCCCGGAGCAGGTTGCAGCAGGCCCCTTCTTGCTAAGGGAGTGACTGGGGGAGGAGCTGGCAAGGACTCCCTGCTGGGAAGGAAGGGACAGCCTAGCATGGGTCCCCCAGAGAAGCCCTGGGCCACTTGGGCTGGTGCTGTGGGGAAGGGAGGGAGTGGAGACTGGGGTACCTTCCTGACCACCTGGCCCCGCTGTTGCCCCCTAGAGCAAGGGGCTCCATGTGGAGGTGAGGCAGCATGCTTGGCCCTGGCCCACTGCTGTGCCCCCCCTTGCTCCCCAGGAAACAAAAAAGGGCCCAATGGCAGCTGCTGTAGATCTTTGTGGTGAGACTGCTGACCCTACCCTGCCTGCCCCCCTACCCGGGCCCTGCTGGGGTCACAGGGCCCTGCCTCTCTGTACCTTCCTGCCCTGGGGGAAGGGTGCAGCAAAGAAGCCAGGTAGCAGATGCCCCAGCCTTCTGTCCTTCGGAGCGGACCCAGCACTCTGCCTTCCTCTCTGGTTGGAAGGTCCAAGGCTATCCCCTTGGGCTGGCTCAATAACGTACCCTTCTCTCCATGCTGACGGGGTGGGGTTCCCAGGCCCAGGAAAGGTTTCTCCCAGCAAGGGACCCACAGGGCACCCGTCTGTGCTTTTTAGAGGCCTCTGAGGTGGAGAGAAAGGTGGCACAGTGAGGGGGCTGGGGACCTCAGCTCTTGAGAAAGCTCTAGTTGGGGTAGTTCCCCATCTCCAACATTGCCAAGACTTACAAACACAAGTGACACAGTGTCTAATAAATTCTACGAGTTGCTGCTTTTAGGCCCAGCTCCTCCCTCCGGGCCCATGTCTTCTCTCAGTCTGTCCATCACACCGTGCACCACCACCTGCCACCCTTCCCTGACATGACAGTGGAAGGGATCAAGGGAGCTTTGACTGGGCTTCTGACCCAAAGCCTAGGGACGGTCCCCCTTCTCTGTGCTGCCAAAGGGGGAGCTCCCTGTCTTGAGGGCATTTAAGGACACTAGTAAGAGCCACTCAGGGATCCTGCAGGGAATCTCTTGGCACGAGGGGCCCCTGTGATGGTTTCTAGCCCTCGGTATCCTTGGTCTCTGACCCAGGGTGTTATCCTAATGTGTCAGAGGGCCTGCCCAAGACTTGGGTGATGAGACGGCCGTTATAGATGCTTGGGTGCATCTGCCTGCGAGCCTACCCAGAGGCACTTGCGAGGAGGGGGACTGAGGACGGAGGACAGCAGTCCCTGTCCATGCTCCGGGGCTACAGGCCAGCAAAGGCTGCAGCAGGAGACCTCTGGCCACTTGGGGCAACCCACACCTTGGCAGAAGGGGAAGTGGAAGCGCAGGGCCCGGAGCGATTGTCAGGGCCACAGTCGGTGGCAGCGCCAGGATGAGAGCCAGGCTCCCTGTATCACACAGGCCCACACAGCCCTCTGCCACAACTAGTGCCCCACAGGTCCATGTGGCCCTCACTCCAGGGGTACTACGCCTGTGGGGCCTGTGTGACTCTGCCACACAAAAGGTGAGGGCTGGGCGTGGAGCCGGGCTGAGTGCCCATGTGGGCTCCAGCAGGGTCTGGAGGTGAGCAGTGCTGTAGAGCTGGGTGGGGCCGGCCCAAACTCAGGGAGGGGGACAGGCTCAACGCGGTGGCTTTCTCCTGAGCTGGCACTAGGTCCTTCCCAGAGAACAGCGTCACCTAAAGACCCACTCGTAGCTCCTGAGCCTGGCCCAAAGTGAGGTGGCTGATGGGCTAGTTCTGGCTGAGCGATGGGTGGAGACAGGCTTGATGTGTGGGTGTTGATGACAGATGAGAGGAAGCACCGGGCAGGCTGCTGACGTCAGGGCCCTGCACAGCCACCTCACCAAAGGTCTGGAAGACTGGCCACGGCAGGGGACAGGGAGTGACGGCCACAGGCTGCTGAGCCCAATTGTCTGCAAGGCCTGGTGGGGGCACGGGTGGGGCCCAGACACACAGGTGGTTTATTGTCGGTCAGGGTGAAGCTGGGGAGCGGGCTGGGGCTTGGTGCCTCTAGCGGGGCACAGCACAGAGCTGGTAGGGGGGTGGGGACACCACTAAGCCACAGACGCCGTGGGCGCTGGGCCGTGGCTGTCCGGCAGGCACCGAGAAGCTGAAACGCTGCAGGAGGCAGGTGAAGAACAGGAAAAGCTCCATGTGTGCCAGGGGCTCCCCGAGGCATAAGCGGCGGCCTGTGGGGGGCATGGGGCTCAGCAAACTTGGGGGGCTGGGGTCCCCGTTTCCATCTCCCTCAGGAAGGGGCCGGGAGCCAGGCACCCCACGGGCACCTGCTGAGAAGGGCATGAAGGCTTCTGGCTTCACGAAGTGGCCCTGGGCATCCAGGAAGTGTTCTGGGTGGAAGCGGAAGGGCTGCTCCCAGACGGCCTCGTCCTTCAGCACTGACGACAGGTTGGCGATGAGCGTGGTCCCCTGCCCAGGACATGCCTGGTGTGGGTGGGGCCTGGACAGGGGATGCCGTGACCCTGGCCCCCACTACACACGTGGGCACACACACGATCTGCCTGGTTCACCCTGGACTCCTTCAAGGGGCACTCAGCCCAAGTAGCTCCCTGTGAGCCTCCCCGTCCCCAAGGTCCCATGGGCACTCCCCCACTCTGTGGCGTGTTCAGTTTGTCTTCCACCAGACAGAGGCTCTGGACAGGACTGGCCCTGCCTCTGCTGGGTACTCGACGCCCACAGGGCTGGGCACACTCTCAGGTGCCTGGGGATGGATGACGGACAGCCTGGTGCCTGTCTGGGCTTCACCTGGCAAAGGCCATGCCGGGGTTATGAGCTGGCAGGGGGCACTGAGCTGGGGTGAGAGTGTCTGCACCCCTACCTTGGGGATGAGGAAGCCCTGCACTTCAGTGTCACGAGAGGTCATGTGAGGCACACCCAGAGGCACTACGTCCCCAAAGCGCTGCACCTTGTGGATCACGGCTGTGGTGAACGGCATGAGGGCCTGGTCCTCCATCTCAGGTGGCCGCACCTGCCCTATCACCTCATCGATCTCCTCCTGGACACGACCTGGGCAGACAAGAAGGAGTCCCCAGGTGAGCCAGGACCCAGGGGCCCAAACCCTGAGCCTACCAGGGCCCTAGGGTGAGTCCCTCTGTGCAGACTGTGCCTACATGGAGGACCCCGTAGTGACAACAGCCATGGCCGAGCCTCTGCTTGAGGGCCCTGGTATCTCCATTAAGCTCAAGTGCAGGGGAGGCCAACCTATCCATCCCCCCAACGCCCAGCCCCCATCAGGCCCCAGGCTCCGCACGATGCACGTCAGGGTGCAGAAGCATGAGCAGCAGGGCCCAGACCAGCGTGGTGGAGGTGGTCACCAATCCCACGAAGAACAGGTCTGCCACCACCAGAAGCAGGTTCTCCTCAGTGAAGCTGCTCTCCGGGTTCCCCTTGGCCTGTGCCAGGCGGAGAGAGTCAGACCAGAGAAGGAGGGGAAGCCCCTGATGGTTTCCACCCCGCTCCTGTCAGTACGTCCCCGTCCCTGGGGGCTGCCCTGGAGCCCATCGTCCCAACAGCAGGCAGCCGCCCCTCACCTTCTCCACCTCGTCCAGGAACGCGTCAGTCAGGTCACGGGGCGGCTGGGCTGCGTCCCGAGTCTCCCGGTGCTCGGCGATCATCTCATGTATCAGGGCCATAAACTCCTTGGGTCCTGACAAGACCTTGCTGGCCAGCCCCGGGATACGCAGGAGCACTGGGAACGCATTCAGTACCTGTGCGGCCACACGAGGGGCTCGAGGTCCTTCCTGTGCTCAGCGGGCCCAGCCGCAGATTCCAAAGGGACCCCGGGCCTGCTTCTGCTCTTTCTGTAGCCCGCCCTGGGATCTCTTTCCTCCAATGCCCCGAATACAACTCTGCCTCCCAGGAGCTGCAGTGGCTCACGGACGCATCCGGCCCCGGAAGCTCGCTCTGCCTGAGCCCCGCCCCCGTCCTCCAACGCCCCCTGCACCTGGCGCAGGGAACTTGTTTCC
>NW_006921670.1:7152536-7154123 GCF_000298275.1 Orycteropus afer afer
AAAGTCTTGCTAAAGATTATTCAAAGATGGTTGCAGTATATTGACAAAGAACTTCCAGAAATGCAAGATGGATTCAGAAGAGGATGTGGAACCAGAGATATCATTGTGATGTCAGATGGATCTTGGCTGAAAGCAAAGAATACGAGAGATGTTTACTTGTGTTTTATTGACTACGCAAAAGCATCTCACTCTGTGGATCATAACAAATTATGGATCACTTAATTGTCCTCAGGAGGACCCTGTACATAGACCAAAGGCAGTTGTTTGAACAAAACAAGGGCATACTGCATGGTTTAAAAACAGGACAGGAGTGTGTCAGGGTTGTATCTGCAGTCTGCAGTGTGGATTACACCTCAACATAAAGAAAACAAAATTTCTCACCACTGGACCAATAAGCAGCATCACAATAAATGGAGACAAGATTGAAGTTGTCAAAGATTTCATATTACCTGGATCCACAATCAACACCTGTGGTAGCAACAGTCAAGACATCAGACAATGTAGCGCATTGGGCAGTTCTGCTGCAAATGATTTCTTTAAAGTGATGAAGATCAGAAATGTCTCTTGGACGTCTAAGGTGCGTGTAACCCAGGCCACGGTATATTCAGTTGCCTCATGTGTGTGTGAAAGCAGGACAATGAATGAAATAAGGAAGACTGAAGGAGAGTTGGTGCTTTTGTGTTGTGGTGTTAGGGAGGGATACTGTGAGTAGCATGGACTGCCAGAAGAACTAACTGATGTGTCCTGGAAGAAGTGCAGCCAGAATGCTCCTTGCAATCAAGAATGCCCAGACTTCGTCTGACCTACCTTGGTCACGTTGTCACAAGGGACCCTTTCCTGGAGAAGGATAACATGCTTGGTAAGTGGAGGGTCACTGAAAAAAGGGAAGGGCCTGAATGAAAGGGACTGACACAGGGGCTGCAACAAGGACTGTTTGCTGGGACGGGACCGGGCAGTGCTTCATCTTGTTGTGCACGGGGTCGCTGTGAGAGGGAGCCGGCTCCAGGGCACCCGGCCCCGGTAGCTGGGAACTGGACTTCACTCAGCAGCACCTAATAACAACTTTTTACTTTTCAACCATTTGCACCAGTGCCAGGCTTCCATCTGCTGTCCACCCCACAGCTGTCTGCCACACCTAGTCCTCACGGGTCCATGTGGCCTTTACCCCAGGGGCACTAGTCCTGCAGGGCGCTTCTGACCCAGCCACCCAGAGGGTGAGGGCTGGGCTTGGAACCTGGCTGAGCAGCCCCCTCTGGTGGGGCCTGGAAGGGAGTGGTGCCATAGGGCTGAGGGGGGCGGGCCCAAACTCAGGGAGGTGGACAGGCTCAGGACTACGGCTCTCTCCTGAGCTGCCCCCAGGCACCTGATGGCCCACATGTGGCTCCTGAGCCTGGCCCCCAGTTCCCCACCTTTTGCTTTAACATTGAAGTGAGGTGGCTGATGGGGTGGTTCTGTCTGAGGGGTCACCCAGGTGCAGGCTGGGAAGAGACAGGCTTGATGTGTGGGTGTCCTGGCTGAGTGAGCCCCTCCCCACCCCCAGCTGGGACGACTCCTCTAGTACACCTTGTCCCACCTGACAGCCCAGGA
>NW_006921670.1:7155077-7155681 GCF_000298275.1 Orycteropus afer afer
ACGGGCACTCCCCCCTCCGTGGCGTGTTCAGTTTGTCTTCCACCAGACAGGCTCTGGACAGGACTGGCCCTGCCTCTGCTGGGTACTCGATGCCCACAGGGCTGGGCACACTCTCAGGTGCCTGGGGATGGGTGATGGACAGCCTGGTGCCTGTCTGGGCTTCACCTGGCAGAGGCCATGCCGGGGTTATGAGCTGGCAGGGGGCACTGAGCTGGGGTGAGAGTGTCAGCACCCCTACCTTGGGGATGAGGAAGCCCTGCACTTCAGTGTCACGAGAGGTCATGTGAGGCACACCCAGTGGCACTATGTCCCCAAAGCGCTGCACCTCGTGGACCACGGCTGTGGTGAAGGGCATGTGGGCCTGGTCCCCCATCTCAGGTGGCCGCACCTGCCCTATCACCTCATCGATCTCCTCCTGGACACGACCTGGGCAGAGAGGAGTCCCCAGGTGAGCCAGGACTTGGGTCCAGACCCTGAGCCTACCAGGGCCCGAGCGTGAGTCCCTCTGGGCAGACTGTGCCTACATGGAGGACCCCGTAGTGACAACAGCCATGGCCGAGCCTCTGCTTGAGGGCCCTGGTATCTCCATTAAGCTCAAGTGCAG
>NW_006921670.1:7156561-7157304 GCF_000298275.1 Orycteropus afer afer
TCTCTGCCCGACCCCGCCCGTGTCCCAGCACGCCAGCTCTCACCTGCCTGGGCTGCGAAGGCTGCACAGAGGCAGGCGGCCTCCTCGGTCACCCACTGCTCCAGCGACTTCTTGCCCACGCCGAAGTTACGCAGTGTGGACACGGAGAAGCGCCGCTGCTCGCGCCACGCGTGTCCATAGCTCGCCAGGACCAAGCCTGCGAGGCGCGGGATTGTGGGCGGAGCCGGTAAGCAACGACCCCGCCCTCCTCGGCATAGGCTCCGCCCCACGCACTCCAGGCTCCGCCCATCTCCACGCGCCAGCCCTGCCAGGGAGAGTCCTCTCCCCCGCCCGCAGCCACTCCAGGGACCTGCCTCTCCCGGCTCCATCCCAGCACAGTCCCCGCTCCCACCTCGCAGCAGTTCTGCCAGGAACAGGCCGGTACCCCTGCGCGCAACTCCGCGCGCCACAAGACTGGCCCCGCCCCGGCCCCGCCCCGCTGCCTGGGACCGACCCCTCCCTCCAGCTGCTGCTCAGGGCGTAGCCCGGCCTTTGAGCGCCCCCCAGCGCCAGGCCTGTGGACACACTCTGCTGGGTCTTTGGGTCACCGCAGGCTCCTCTCCAGCCCGCAAGCGGTCCCAGGCAACGCGGTGACCTGCCTTGGGCGCTCGGCCCGTAGCCCAGGTGCTGGTAGACGGGCATGGGTGGGCGGTCAGACGTGTCCTCCCCGCGGAGCACCAGCGCCTCGCGCACTGCCTGCAGCC
>NW_006921670.1:7158219-7159521 GCF_000298275.1 Orycteropus afer afer
GGCATCAGGGCCTCCCCAGTCAGCAGCCCCATGGCTGCCTCTCCTCCTGTCTGACAGGCTCCTCTGACAGACCTCCCAGAGGTCGTGGGTAGCAACGGGCACACCTGACACCCTCAGGCCCAACCAGGTGCCTAGGCCCAGACCTGGGCCCTCACACCCAGAGGGCTTGTCCAGCCGGCCCCGCCCCATGTTATAAAGGGACAGGAACTGACCTTTGCCCTCTGCCTGCAGCCATCCTGCTGTTGACCAGTGTCTGCACTGAGCAAGGCTGAGAGGGAGGAGCCAGTCTGGGGCAGGCTCCAGGTGGACACAGCAGGCCTGGGCTCTGCAGGGTGGGGGTTGGAGGCCTAAGAGGTGAAGGCCCCTCCCCATTCCCTTTCTGGCTCTGCAGGATCTGGCCGGCATCTGGGTGCTCAGGGGGGTGGGGAAGAGCCACACCACTGTCTTCCTCTGCCTCTTGTCTCCTCACGTCCTAAAGGCCTACAGCCTGCTGCTCAGGACCAGCCCCTCACCTGCTGCATCCTAGAGCGGCCTTCACTCTCCAGGTGTGTCACTGTCACTTGCCTGGGGTCGAGATAATGTTCAGATGGACCATATGCGGGGTGAGGAGTTGAGGTCCTCAGTGTCCCCCTACCTCCTCACACTACGCAGACCTGACACCCAGACTCCCACACAGTCCCACAATCAGACAGACTACTCACACATGCACACGCAGACCTGCTCACACACATATCAACACACACTGAAACCACCCCACATGGACAGACATTAACACAGCCCTCACTCTCACACTGACACACACACACACACACACACACACACACACACACGAGTCCAGATCCAGCCCCAAGGCAGATGGCCACTTTCCCTTTTTGTCGGAGCCACCAGGAAGCTCAGGGCACCTGGCGGCTGAGCACAGAAAGGAATCTGCTCTCAGGGGAGTGGGGCTGCTTCCCACTCCTGCCAGTCACCTGCCCAGAACCAGCAGCTGCTCACATTCTTTCTGGAAATGCCCACTGCCGTCCACTCAATTCTGACCCCTAGTGACTCTCATTGGGTTTCCAGGGCTATAATCCTTATGGAAGCAGACTGCCTCATCTTCCTCCCATGGAACAGTGGGGGCGTTGGAACCGCCGACCTGGTTAGCAGCCAAATGTGTTACCCACTACAGCACCCTTGGGAGACAAGGGTCTGGAGAGCCTCTCACCCTCACAGGCGCCTTGAGACCACAAAGCAATGAGCGGACTCCTGCGCCCCCCTTCCAGCCTCACCCCGTCCTGCCACCACCTCTCCTAAACCTGC
>NW_006921670.1:7159876-7161032 GCF_000298275.1 Orycteropus afer afer
GGGTTTGAACCACCAGCCTTCTGGTTAGCAGTCAGGCACCTTAGGCACTACTCTACCAGAGCTCCCACATGAGGGTTTGGTGAGGTATAACTTCCTTTTCAAGATGGCGGGCTGGTCTGGGCGGGTCAGTTCCACCCAGGCCCCTCCTTGCCCAGCACAGGGTGTGAGGGGCAAGCTCCCACTTGTGAAATTCTGCAGTGTCCCAGGGTCTTGAAGGGACTGTGTCTCCCCCCCCATAGCCCCCTCCTTCTGTCCCAGCTCCCCTCTCACTGCCCAGTGAGCACGTTACCCCAGGGGCCCTCTGAACAGCCCCAGGCCCTCTGGGCTCAGAGACGGGAGACTGGGGGCTGTGTGACCGTGTGGCTCTGGCTTTGAACGGTTTCAACATTCATTCGTGACCCAGCAACACTGAGAAGGTGTGACCTTTTGAGAATGACCACTCGCAGCGTGGGAGCCCCAGAGAATGTCCGTGTTGGCCAGTGCCTTGGAGAACGAGTCCGACCTGTGCTTCCTTTTTTCTTTTTAAAATTAACCTGTTTCCATCTCGCAGTGTCTTACTTCTGTCAGTGAAGTGCTTGCCCGTAGCCTGGAGAGTCCAAGTTGTAGAAGACTCCGAACAGCTGCCTTTCTCCCCGCCCCTTCTCACCCTCAATCCCATTCCCTCCCCGGGGTGAAAACGTTCCCCGCTTCCAGCCTTTGTAGCTGTAGCCTTTGCTTCTTGCCTCCATATTTCCAAGTAAAGAACTCATCCTGCTTTCTCCTGATTTTTCAGATTTAAACATTTGCTAACGAATTTCTACAGTGAAAGCTGACGGTGTAGCACTCAGGCCAAGCGGACCCTTAGTGCCGCCTCCAGCACAAGTTTCAGCTCTCGCTTTCCTTCCAGTATAGTTTGAAATGTCGTTTTCTGACTTTGTATATATATGTTGTTGTTGTTACATGCCATCAAGTCATCCCTGACTCATAGCAACCTGTTGTACAGCAGAATGAAACACTGCCCGGTCCTGTGGCAGCCTCACGGTCCCTGCTCTACCTGAGCCCATCGCTGCAGCCACTGTGCCAATCCATCTTGTTAAGCGCCTTCTTCTTTTATGCTGACACTCTACTTTACCAAGCATGATATCTTTCTTTTCTTTTCTTTTCTTTTTTTTTTTTT
>NW_006921670.1:7161132-7162425 GCF_000298275.1 Orycteropus afer afer
ACCTGACCAACTGACTGGAAGAGATCCATATTTGTACCCATGCCGAAGAAATGTGATCTGGCAGAATGTGGAAATTATCAAACAATATCATTAATATTACATGCAAGGAAAATCTTACTGAAGATAATTCAAAAATGGTTGCAGCAGTATATTGACAAAGCACTTCCAGAAATGCAAGCTGGATTCAGAAGAGGATGTGTGCTCTGGTTACCCAGTGCCGCTCTGACAAGGATATGCCACAAATGGGATGGTTTTAACAAACAGGAGTTTATTCTCTTACAATTTGGAGGCTTTAAGTCCAAGCTCAAAGTGCCAGGCTCTAGGGGCTGGGTGAAATGCCCTCAGCCTTGGGCTTTAGCTCTGCCTCCAGCTCCTGGCCCACTGAAGCTAGAGGCTTTTCTTCACCCAGACAGCTGCTGGCTGCTGAGGCTGCCAAGACCAAGCTTGACTAGTAAAAAGGCACAATCCCGATATTACCAAATGAAAAGGCAGGCCATTACTTCGAGTCCATTTTAAGTCCCAAGGTCAGCAGAGCATGGCAGACTACTGAACAACAACACGGCTACATGTAGGGTTCAAGTGTGCCATAATCTAGAGACCATTGCCCAAGGCTTTTCCTTATATACAGGAAGCAGACCACATCCCTAAGGCAGCTCTACTCAGCTGCTCACAGTAGATTCCACCATGGAGTTGACTGCCAGTCTCATCATGGGGAATAACACATCCAGCTGCCCAGCCACTCAACCAGGCCCAGCCAAGTTGACACACAAACTTAACTACCACAGGAGCTCTGGTGGTGTAATGGTTTAAATAATTCAGTTGGTAACCAAAAGGTTAGCAGTTCAAACCCACCAGCTGCTCCATGGTTAAAAGCTGGGGCAGTCTGTTTCCACAGGGTTGTTGAGGTGGTTGTTAGGGGATGTCAAGTCGGTTTTGACT
This sequence comes from Orycteropus afer afer, assembly GCF_000298275.1. Taxonomy (NCBI): domain Eukaryota; kingdom Metazoa; phylum Chordata; class Mammalia; order Tubulidentata; family Orycteropodidae; genus Orycteropus; species Orycteropus afer. The sequence continues at coordinate 7,162,072 of NW_006921670.1, forward strand.
CACGGCTGACCCTGTGTGCAACAGAATGAAACACTGCCCAACCCTGCCCCATCCTCACAATCTTTGCTATATCTGAGTCCATCATTGCAGCTATGTGTTGATCCATTCTGTTGAGGGTCTTGCCCTTTTCGTTGATCCTTTAGTTTACCAAACATGATGTCCTTCTCTAGGGAATGGTCTCTTCTGACAACATGATCAAAATAGGTGAGACAAAGTCTGACCATTCTCATTTCCAAGGAGCCTTCTGGCTGCACTTCTTCCAGGACAGATTTGTTCTTTCTTCTGGCAGTCTGTGGTGGTTAAGTTTGTGTGTCAGCTTGGCTGGGCCTGGTTGAGTGGCTGGGCAGCTGGATG
>NW_006921670.1:7162525-7163383 GCF_000298275.1 Orycteropus afer afer
GTTTTGCAGATTCTACATTATTCTTTAGCGTTGCATAGTATTCCATTGTGTGAATGTACCAAAGTTTGGTTATCCATTCCTCAGTTGTTGGACAAGCATGATATCTTTCTTATATTTATCCTCTGAATATATAATATAAAATATATTTCAGGATGTGTTATCACTGGTGACTGAATTGCATAAGTTGGAAACAAGAATCACCGGTAGTTGGAAAATTTGGCCTTGGTGACAGAAATAATGCTGGAACTTGCATGGTAGAATTTTGCAAGACCAACAACTTGTTCATTTGCAAACACCTTTCTTCAACAACACAAACAGGGACTGTACACATGGACTTCACCAAATGGAACATACAGGAATCAGATCGACTACATCTGTGGCAAGAGGTGGTAGAAAAGCTCAATATCTTCAGCCAAACCAGGCCAGGAGCTGATTGTGGAACAGACCATCAACTGCTCATGTGCAAGTTCACCTTGAAGTTAAAGACAGTTAAAACAAGTCCACGAGCCAAAATATGATCTAGAATATATCACTCCTAAATTTAGAGACCATCTAGAGAATAGATTTGATGCATTGAACACCAGTGACGGAAAACCAGAAGAATTGCGGGATGACATCAACAGCACCATCCATGAAGAAAGCAAGAGGTCACTAAAAAGACAACAAAAGAAAAGAAGACCAAAATGGATGACCGAAGAGACTATGAAACTTGCCCTTGAGCAGAGGGTAGCTAAAGCAAATGGAAGAAATGACAAGATAAAAGAATTGAACCGAAGATTTCAAAGAGCAGCTCGAGAAGACAAAGCCAATACTATAATGAAATGTGCAAAGACCTAGAGTTAGAAAACCAAAAGGGAA
>NW_006921670.1:7170131-7171177 GCF_000298275.1 Orycteropus afer afer
GGCACTACGTCCCCAAAGCGCTGCACCTCGTGGACCACGGCTGTGGTGAACGGCATGCGGGCCTGGTCCCCCATCTCAGGTGGCCGCACCTGCCCTATCACCTCATCGATCTCCTCCTGGACACGACCTGGGCAGACAGGAGTCCCCAGGTGAGCCAGGACCCAGGGGCCCAAACCCCGAGACTACCAGGGTCCAGCACGGAGTCCCTCTGTGGGGACAGTACCTACATGGAGGACCCCATGGTGACAGCAGCCAAGGCTGAGCCTCTTGAAGGCCCTGGTGTCCACATTAAGGTGGCGGGGAGGCCACCCTGTCCGCCCCCCCAGCCCCAAGCTCCTCACGCTGCACGTCCGGGTGCAGAAGCATGAGCAGCAGGCCCCAGGCCAACGTGGTGGAGGTGGTCACCATCCCTGCAGAAAACAGGTCTCCCACCACCAGACGCAGGTTCTCCTCAGTGAAGCTGCTCTCAGGGTTCCCCTTGGCCTGTGCCAGGCGGAGAGAGTCAGACCAGTGGCAGAGGCGAGGCCCCGATGGCTCCCACCCGGCTCCTGTCAGTCCGTTCCCCTGTCCCTGGGGGCTTCCTCGGAGCCTCTGTGCATACTCACATCCCCCAACACGGCAGGCACCCCTCACCTTGTCCACCTCGTCCAGGAACGCGTCGGTCAGGTCACGGGCCGGCTGGGCTGGGTCCCGGGTATCCTTGTGCTGGGCGATCATCACATCCATCAGCGCCAAGAACCCCCTCTGGCCTGAGAAGACCTTGCTGGCCAGCCACGGGATGCGCAGGAGCGCCGGGACCGCATTCAGCACCTGTGCGGCCACACGAGGGCCTCGAGGTCCTTCCTGTGCTCAGCGGGGCCCGCCTCAGGTCCCAGGGGGCACCCGGGCCCGCTTTTGCTTCAATGTAGCCCTCCTGGGAATCCCTGTTCGCCAAAGTCCCTAATACAACTCCGCCTCGTAGGAGCTCCTGTGGCGCAGGACCCGGCCTCCTCCCGGAAGCTCGCCCCGCCTGCGCCCCGCCCCGTCCTGCTACGCCCCCTGCACCT
>NW_006921670.1:7173152-7178760 GCF_000298275.1 Orycteropus afer afer
ATGTTATAAAGGGACAAGGACTGGCCTTTGCCCTCTGCCCTCTGCCAGCCTGCTGTGTTCGATGTCTGCACTGTCCAAGGCTGAGAGGGAGGAGCCAGTTTGGGGCAGGCTCCAGGTGGCCCAGCAGGTCTGGCCTCTGCAGGGTGAGGGTTGGAGGCCTAAGAGGGGAAGGCCCCCTCCCTCTTCCCTTTCTGGCTCTGCAGGATCCTGGGGGTATCTAGCTGGTAAGGGGGGGAAGACTCACCCCACCTTCCTCTTCTGCCTCCTGTCTCCTCACACCCTAAAGGGCTACAACGTGCACCCCAGGACTGGCCCCTCACCTGCCATGACCTTGAATGGCCTTCACTCTCCAGGTGTGTGACTGTCACTTGCCTTGGGTCAAGATTATGTTCAGATGGGCCACACAGGGTGAGGGGATATTAGGTCCTCAGTTTCCCCCCATCTCCTCACACTATGCAAACCTGACACCCAGACACCCACACAGTCCCACAGTCAGACAAACTACTCACACATGCACACGCAGACCCGTTCACACACATATCCATACACCCTGAAACCACCCCACACGGACAGATACCCCACACAGCCTTCCCTTCACATGACACACACACACACACTAATACCACTCACACCTGCAAAGCCAGCCCCAAGTCAGATGGCCACTTCCCCTTTTCGATGGAGCCACCAGGAAGCTCAGGGCACCGGGAGGCTGAGCACAGAAAGGAATCTGCTCTCAGGGGAGTGGGGCTGCTTCCCGCTCCTGCCAGTCACCTGCCCTGAACCAGCAGCTGCTCAGATTCTTTCTGGAAATGCCCACTGCCATCCAGTCAAATCTGACTCCTAATGACCCAACCCCATTGGGTTTCCAAGGCTGTAAATCTTTGTGGATGCAGACTGCCTCATCTTCCTCCCACGGAACAGCTGGTGGGTTGGAACTGCCAACCTGGTTAGCAGCCAAATGTGTTACCCACTACAGCACCCTTGGGAGACAAGGGCCTGGAGAGCCAGTGGGTGCTGTGGCTTCCTCTCGCCCTCACAGGCGACCTGAGACCACAAAGCAATGAATGGACTCCTGTGCCCCCCTTCCAGCCCCACCCCGTCCTGCCGCCACCTCTCCTAAACCTGACCCTGCCATCCCCTTCCGTGGGCGCCAGCTTCCGAGGAAAGGCACCAACCTTGGAACAAGCCTATGCCAGGAGTGCCGCCTCCAGGCTGGAACCACAGCTGCCAGGCCCCTCCTCTGCCAGTCTCCTGTCCCCTCCAAGCAAGGGGTACCACACCAGCCAAGGTGGGGCCTCTGGCTGCATTATTCCTCAACAGTGAAAGGGGTGGGATTCAGGCGGAGTTGCTGAGTTATTTAACCCGACTAAACTCTGAGGCTGAGACCCACATGAAAGTGAGGGTGTGGGGAGGCATAGCTTCCTGAGCAAGATGGCCAGGCACAAAGAATGTTTCAAGATCTACCCTGAAGTACAATGCTGTCAGTGATAGGATAATATCCATATGCCTACAAGGAAGACCGGTTAATACTACTATTATTCAATTTATGCCCAATGACTTAAACCAATGATGAGGAAATCGAAGATATTTACCAACTTCTGCAGTCTGAAATTGACTGAACATGCAATCAAGACATGTTGATTATCACTGGGGACTGGATGCAAAAGTTCGAAACAAAGAAGAATCACTGGTAGTTGGGAAATATGGCCTTGGTGATAGAAATGACACTGGAGATCACATGGTAGAATTTTGTACTACCAATGACTTAATTCAATACAAATACCTCTTTTTTCAACAACACAAATGGTGGCTGTACATGTAGACTTCGCCAGATGGAGTAAACACGAATCAGACTGACTACATCTGCGGCAAGATGTGATGGAAAAGCTCTGTATCTTCAGCCAAAACAAGGCCAGGAGCTGACTGTGGAACAGACCCTCAACTGCTCATATGCAAGTTCAAGTTCAAGCTGAAACAATTAAGTCCATGAGAGCCAAAATATGACCTTGATTATATCCCTCCTGAATTAAGAGACCATCTCAAGAATAGGTTTGGCACATTGAACAGTAGTGACGACAACCAGAGGAATTGTGGGAAGACATGAAGAACATCCATGAAGAAAGCAAAAGGTCATTAAAAGGACAGGAAAGGAAGAAAAGGCCAAAATGGATGTCAGAAGAGACTCTGAAACTTGCCCTTGAACGGAGAGTAGCTAAAGCAAATGGAAGAAATGACAGGATAAAAGACTGAAACAGAAGATTTCAAAGAGCACCTCGAGAAGACAAAGTCAATTATTAGAATGAATTGTGCAAAAGGTTGAAGTTAGAAAATCAGAACGGAAGAACACACTCAGCATTTCTCAAGCTGAAAGATCTGAAGAAAAAATTCAAGTCTCAAGTTGTAACATTGAAAGACCCTATGGGCAAAATATTGAATGATGCAGGAAATATCCAAAGAAGATGAAAGGAATACACAGAGTCACTGTACTAAAAAGAATTGGTTGCTGTTCATCCATTCAGGAGTAGGCATATGATCAAGAACTGATGGTAATTAAGGAAGAAGTCAAAGCTGTACTGAAGGAATTGGCAAAGCACAAGCCTCCAGGAATTGACAGAATACTCATTGACATGTTTCAACAAACTGATGCCACCCTGGAGGCACTTACTGGTCTATGCCAGATCTGGAAAACAGCTACCTGGCCAACTGACTGGAAGAGATCCATATTTGTATCTATTGCAAAGAAAGGTGATGCCACAGAATGTGGAAATTATCAAATAATATCATTAATATCACACACAAGTAAAGTCTTGCTGAAGATAATTCAAAAATGGTTGCAATATATTGACAGAGAACTTCCAGAAATGAAAGCTGGATTCAGAAGAGGACGTGGAATGGGAGATATCATTATGATGTCAGATGGATCTTGGCTGAAAGCCAAGAATAACAGAGAGATGTTTACTTGTGTTTTATTGACTATGTAAAAGCATTTGACTGTGGATCATAACAAATTATGGATTACATTGAGAAGAATGAGAATTCCAGAGCACTTAATTGTGTTCATGAAGAACCTGTACATAGACCAGGAGGCTGTCGTTCAAACAGAACAAGGGCATACTGGAAGGTTTAAAATCAGGAAAGGTGTGTCTCAGTGTTGTATCCTTTCACCATATTTATTCAATCTGTGTGCTAAGCAAATAATCCGAGAAGCTGGACTATATGAAGAAGAGTGTGGCATCAGGATTGAAGGAAGACTCATTAACAACCTGTGATACACAGACGACACACCTTTGCTTGCTGAAAGTGAGGATGACTTGAAGCACTTACTGATGAAAATTAAAGACTTCAGTCTGCAGTATGGATTACACCTCAACATAAAGAACATCAAAATCCTCACAACTGGGCCAATAACCAGTATCACAACAAATGGAACAAAGATTTAAGTTGTCAAAGATTTCATTTTACTTGGCTCCACAATCAACAGCAGTGGAAGCAGCAGTCAAGACATCAGACGACGTGGTGCACTGGGCAGATCTGCTGCAAAGGATTTCTTTAAGGTGATGAAGAACAAAAATGTCTCTTGGAAGTCTAAGGTGCATGTAACCCTGGCCATCATGTATTAAATTGCCTCATATATGTATGAAAGCAGGACAATGAATGAAATAAGGAAGACTGAAGGAGAGTTGGTGCTTTTGTGTTGTGGTGTTAGGGAGGGATACTGTGAGAGGCATTGACTGCCAGAAGATCTAACTGATCTGTCCTGGAAGAAGTGCAGGCAGAATGCTCCTTGGAATCAAGAATGCCCAGACTTCGTCTGACCTACCTTGGTCATGTTGCCACAAGGGACCCTTTCCTGGATGTGTTAGATTGGGTTCTCTAGAGAAACACAAAAAACCAGCAAAGAATATATATATATATAGAGAGAGAGAGAGAGAGAGAGAGATTTAGCTTAGGTAAATGGCTCACAAGCGTATAGAAGCCGACAAGTCCAAGCCGAAAAGTCCGTCTCTGGAGGAGATGGGGCTTGCGGCCGCCTTGGCTTCCGCAAGCACAGGGGAGCTGAGAGATTCAAGCTGGCATGCAGTATATTTGTTGTTGTTTCCAATAAAAGATGAATCCGAGATCTCCAGGCCGAGTGGTGGGCCGCTCACCCAAGGAAGTCTGTAGTTCGCACAACAGGGTTCCAATTCCTTAAGGAATGCCGTTCTTCCAGATTGTCCTTGGATATCATTGCAAGCAGGCCACACCCCTAGGGAAACTCCCCTTGGGCAGACTGGCCACTCAGAACTCAGTCATCTGATCCCATCATGGGAACAACCACACAGAACTGGGGTCCAGCCAAGTTGACACACAGCTCCAACTATCACACTGGAGAAGGATAACATGCTTGGTAAGTGGAGGGTCACTGAAAAAAGGGAAGGGCCCGAATGAAAGGGACTGACACAGGGGCTGCAACAAGGACTGTTTGCTGGGACGGGACCGGGCAGTGCCTCGTCCTGTGGAAGCCAGGGTCTCTGTGAGAGGGAGCCGGCTCCAGGGCATCCGGCCCCGGTAGCTGGGAGTTGGATTTCAGCAGCACCTAAAACAACTTTTACTTTTCAATCATTTGCACCAGTGCCAGCCTCCTCCCATCTGCTGTCCAAGCCACAGCTGTCTGCCACACCCTTCCCCAGGGGCACTAGTCCTGCAGGGCACTTCTGACCCAGCCACTCAGAGGGTGAGGGCTGGGCTTAGAACCTGGCTGAGCACCCCCTGTGGCGGAGCGGGCCCAAACTCAGGGAGGTGGACAGGCTCAGGACAACGGCTCTCTCCTGAGCTGCCCCAGGCCTTCCCAGGGGGCAGTGGCACCTGATGGTCCACTGTGGCTCCGGAGCCTGGCCCCGCCCCCCACCCAGTTTTGGTTCAACATTGAAGTGAGGTGGCTGATGGGCTGGATCTGGGCGAGTGGTCTTCCCAGGTGCCAGCTAGATGGAGACTGGCTAGATGTGTGGGTGTCCAAGCACAGTGAGCACCTTCCCGCCCCACCTGGGCCTGGGATGACTCCTCTAGAACACCTTGTCCCACCTGACAGCCCAGCAGCCAGGGCCAGGGCTGCCTGACCTCATCCCCGACCCAAGAAGACAGCACTGGGTGTTGATGACGGATGGGAGTAAGTACAGGGCAGGCTATTCATTTCTGGGCCTTGCACACTCACCTCACCAATGGTCTGGAAGACTGGCCAGGGCAGTGGGCAGGGAGTGGTTGTTGGAAGATGCTGAGCCCAATTGTTTGCAAGGGCTGTGTGGGGGCACGGGTGGGGCCCTGACACACAGTGGAGTCCCCCTGGTGGTTTATTGTCGGTCAGGGTGAAGCTGGGGAGCGGGCTGGGGCTTGGTGCCTCTAGTGGGGCACAGCACAGAGCTGGTAGGGGGGTGGGGACACCATGAAGCCATAGACGCCGTGGTCGCTGGGCCGGGGCTGTCCGGCAGGCACCGAGAAGCTGAAACGCTGCAGGAGGCAGGTGAAGAACAGGAAAAGCTCCATGCGTGCCAGGGGCTCCCCGAGGCACAAGCGGCGGCCTGTGGGGGGCACGGGGCTCAGCAAGCTTAGGGGGCTGGGGTCCCCGTTTCCA
>NW_006921670.1:7179060-7181550 GCF_000298275.1 Orycteropus afer afer
CCACTACACACGTGGGCACACACACGATCTGCCTGGTTCACCCTGGACTCGTTCAAGGAACACTCACCCCAAGAAGCTCCTTGTGACCCTCCCTGTCCCCAAGGCAGGCCCAGGTCTCACATGGGCACTCCCCGACTCTGTGGCGTGTTCAGTTTGCCTTCCTCCAGAAGGGGGCTCTGTACAGGAACTGGCCCTGCCTTGCTGGGCACTCGATACCCACAGGGCTGGGCACACTGTCAGGTGCCTGGGATGGTTGATGGGCAGCCTGGTGCCTGTTTGGGCTTCACCTGGCAGAGGTCATGCCAGGGTCATGAACTGGCAGGGGCACTGAGCTGGGGTGAGAGTGTCTGCACCCCTACCTTGGGGATGAGGAAGCCCTGCACTTCAGTGTCACGAGAGGTCATGTGAGGCACACCCAGCGGCACTACGTCCCCAAAGTGCTGCACCTCGTGGACCATGGCTGTGGTGAACGGCATGCAGGCCTGGTCCCCCATCTCAGGTGGCCGCACCTGCCCTATCACCTCATCGATCTCCTCCTGGACACGACCTGGGCAGAGAGGTGAGCCAGGACCCAGGGCCCCAGACCCTGAGCCTACCAGGGCCCGAGTGTGAGTCCCTCTGTGCAGACTGTGTCTACAGGGAGGGGTCCGTGGTGACAGCAGCCAGGGCCAATCTCTGCTTGAGGGCCCTGGTGTCCACATTAAGCTGGGGGGGGGTTAGGCCACCCTGTCTTCCCCCTCCCCCCCAGCCCCCATCAGGCCCCAGGCTCCTCACACTGCACATCCAGGTGCAGAAGCATGAGCAACAGGGCCCAGGCCAGCGTGGTGGAGGTGGTCCCCATTCCCGCAGAAAACAGGTCTCCCACAATGAGACACAGGTTCTCCTCAGTGACGCTGCTCTCGGGGTTCCCCTTGGCCTGACCCAGGCAGAGAGGGTGACACCAAGGGTAGAAGGGAAGTCCCAGATGGTTCCCACACTTCTTCTGTCAGTCCAGGCACCTGTCCCTGGGGGTGCCCTGGAGCCTCTGTGTATACTTCCATCTCCCCAGTGCCGGCAGCCTCCACTCACCTTCTCCACCTCGTCCAGGAGGCATCAGTGAGGTCACAAGGCGGCTGGGCAAGGTCCCAGGTCTCCCGGTGCTTGGCCATCAGCTTATCCATCAGGCCCACGAACCCCTTCTGTCCCGGGAAGACCTTGCTGGCCAGCCCGGGGATGCCCAGGAGCACTGGGACCGCACTCAGCACCTGTGCGGCCACACGAGGGGCGTAAGGAACTTCCTGTGCTCAGCGGGCCCCGCCTCAAGTCCCAGCGGGACCCGGGCCTGCTTTTGCTCCTTCTGTTGCCCACCCTGGATTCTCTTTTCTCCAAAACCCTTAATACAAATCTGCCTCTCTGAGGTCCAGTGGCACAAGAATGTGGCCTCCTCCCGGAAGCTCACCCTGCCTGTGCCCTGCCCCGCCTGGGCTGTGCCCTTTCCTCCTTTGCCCCCTGCACCTCATGTAAGAAGCCTGAGTCCTCCTTCAGTCCGTCCTCCACCAGCAGCAAGAGCTTGAGGAACACAGGGTCATCATACCAGAAACACGAGAAAGATGTTTAGTTGTGTTTTATTGACTGTACAAAAGCATTTGATTGTGTGGATCATAACAGATTGTGGATAACATTGACAAGAATGGGAATTCCAGAACACTTAATTGCACTTATGAGGAACCTGTACTTAGACCAGGAGGCTGTCATTCGAATAGAACAAGGGGACACTGCATGGTTTAAAATAAAGAGGGGAGTGCATCAGGCTTGTATCCTTTCACCATACTCATTCAATCTGTATGCTGAGCAAATAATCTGAGAAGCTGGGCTATATGAAGAAGAACATGGCATCATGATTGGAGGAAGGCTCATTAACAACCTGCAATACGCAGATGACACAACTTTGCTTGCTGCAAGTGAGGATGACTTGAAACACTTACTGATGAAGACTGAAGAATACAGTCTGCAGTATGGATGACATGCCAATATAAAGAAAACAAAAATCCTCACAACTGGATCAATAAGCAATATCATAAATGGAGAAAAGATAGAAGTTGTCGAAAAATTCACATTGCCTGGTTCTACAATCGACACCAATGGAAGCAGCAGTCAGGACATCAGACGACGTGTGGCACTGGGCAAATTGGCTGCAAAGGACCTCTTTCAAGTGCTGAAGAGCAAAGTCTCCTTGAGGACTAAGGTGCACCTGACACAAGCCATGGTATTTTCAATTGCCTCATGTGCGTGTGAGAGCTGGACAATGAATAATGTGATCCGAAGAAAAATTGATGCTTTTGAGTTGTGGTGCTGGCGAAGAATGCTGAAAGTACCACGGACTGCTAAAAGATCTAACAAACCTGTTCTGGAGGAACTGCAACCGGAATACTCCTTGGAAGCGAGAATGGCCAGACTTCATCTCACCTACTTTGGTCATGTTGTCAGAACGGACCAGTCCCTGGAGAAGGA
>NW_006921670.1:7182890-7183411 GCF_000298275.1 Orycteropus afer afer
GCTGGGGCTTGGTGCCTCTAGCGGGGCACAGCACAGAGCTGGTAGGGGGGTGGGGACACCACTAAGCCATAGACGCCGTGGTCGCTGGGTTGGGGTTGTCCAGCAGGCACCGAGAAGCTGAAACGCTACAGGAGGCAGGTGAAGAACAGGAAAAGCTCCATGCGTGCCAGGGGCTCCCCGAGGCATAAGCGGTGGCCTGTGGGGGGCATGGGGCTCAGCAAGCCTGGGGGGCTGGGGTCCCCGCTTCTACCTCCCTCAAGAATGGGCTGGGAGATACTGCCCCACAGGCACCTGCTGAGAAGGGCAGGAAGGCTTCTGGCTTCACGAAGCGGCCCTGGGCATCCAGGAAGTGTTCTGGGTGGAAGCGGAAGGGCTGCTCCCAGACGGCCTCGTCCCTCAGCACTGACGACAGGTTGGCGATGAGCGTGGTCCCCTGCCCAGGACATGCCTGGTGTGGGTGGGGCCTGCACAGGGGACGCCGTGACCCCGGCCCCCACTACACACGTGGGCACACACACGAT
>NW_006921670.1:7183511-7187307 GCF_000298275.1 Orycteropus afer afer
ATCTACACAAACAAATGCTTTTGCACAGTCAATAAAACACAACTAAACATCTTTCTGGTATTCTTTGCTTTGAGCCAAGATCCATCTGACATCAGCAATTCTATCCTTCATTCCATGTCCTCTTCTGAATCCCTTGTATTTCTGGAAGTTTTGTCAAAATACTGCTGCAACCGTTTTTGAATTATCGTAAGATTTTACTTGCGTGCGATATTAATGATATTGTTCAATAATTTCCACATTCTGTGGGATCACCTTTCTTTGGAATGGGTATAAATATGGATCTTTTCCAGTCAGTAGGTGTAATAGTTGGAGTTGTATGTCAACTTTGCTGGACCACAATTCTGTGTGGTTGAAGCAGTTGTGATGTGGGTTATTCCCATGATGGGATTGGATGTATATGTTTTGAGCAGTCAATCCATTGAAGGGAAATTTCCCTAGGGGTGTGGCCTGATTCCAATATACTTATGGACATCCTGGCAAAATGAGACACTCTACTGTGGATCGGGATCCTGATGTGCTTCCTACAACTGTCCGTGAGTGAACAATCCACCCTTTGGCCTGGAGATCTTGGATTCGTCATTCATTGGAGTCAACAGCCGGTATACTGCCTGCCAACCTTGAGCTCCTCAGCCCTGCAGCTGTGTGAGTCGGGAAAAGCCTCCAGCTTGACATTTGATCCAAGAACTCAGGACTTGCCAGCTTCTGTAAGTGTGTGAGCCATTTTCTTACTTTTTTTTTTCTCTCTCTCTCTCTAAGCTTTACTGATTTTGCTTCTCTTGAGAACCCAGCCTGACACATTTGGTACCAAAAGTAGTTCTAGAGAGACAAAATAATAAGGATGGGCTTCCTAAACTGGTTCTCACCAATTCTGTTTTGGTTCGCAAAGAATCTGTTTCGGTTCTCCAATTTGATTAATCATAAAGGCACTGGACATTCTGCCTCCATTAGTAAAGAGGGCCCTGCTAATTTGTGGCATGAGGTGGCAACATTAATATGCAAAATAGCACCACCTATAGATCAAGTATTTTTGAGAAGTGAGGCTCTGGGTGACCGCATAGGATACTTTTCTGCAATTCTGTCAGCATGAGTACAAGGAGGCTGGTTGGTTGGTCCTATTTACGCTAGACAAAATGGTGAAAGAGCCAGATGATTTCAGGGCTGTTGAGTCACAGCTCTAGTGCCACATAAAAGACCTTAATGTTTCCAGTTGTGCTCTGAAAGAAAGCCTTATTTCTTCTAGCAACAGAGGTGATATTGCTGAAAAACAAACCCAGAGTCTTATTGTAAGGGTGGCTGAATTACAACATCAGTTGAATTGGCAACCCAGCATGGTGTCTGAAGTTAAAGTGAGGGCACTGATTGGGAAGAAATGGGATCCTGAAACCTGGAATAGGGACATATGGGCAGTCAGGAAGATCAGGATATGGAGCCTGTAAATTCTGTTGAATCCTTTCCATCTGAAGGGATTACTATTAAACCATTATCCCCTCACCTCAGTTTGATGGGATTAACCCTACTCTTGCTGCTGGGTCATTGCCTGAGGCAGAGTCCATGGAAGACATTGTTGAATGTTCTCAGGAACCACCCCAACCACCCATTGTTGCTGCTAGACCTATAACTAAAGTTAAGTCCAAGCGAGCTCCAAAAGGTGAAATACAAAGTGTGACTGAGGAGGTGCTTTCTCTCCTACCATCCTGGCTTTCCATCTGTTCCCACTTTCTGAAACATCTGTTGTTTAGCTCTTTGAGGTAAATATACCATGGACTGTGAGAAGAATGAACAAATCCATCTTAGAAGAAGTACAGCCAGAATGCTCCTTAGAGGCTTTGTTGGACATCTTTGAGTATGTTATCAGGAGGGTATGTTGGCTACATTACCAGTCCCTGGAGGACACTGTGCTCGGCAAAGTAGGGGGTCAGTGAGTAAGAGACGAAATGGACTGACACAGGGGTGCCTGTGGCTCAAAGAGAGGAAGGTGTGTGCGGATGGGGCAGGATGCGGCAGTGGTGTGTTTTGCGGTACACAGGGTGGCTATGAGTTGGAGCTGACTTGACGGCCCCTAATAACACAACTTTTCAAGAGATTGTGGCTGTTACTTGAGTATTTCTTCCTCAGACTTTCTTTCCTAAATGCATAGCTTTATCTTTCTGAAGATATCAATGGTAGTTTTTCTGAAGCTTTCTGTAGAGGTTCTCCTTAAACACCCTGTCGTCTCTCTGCAGGTACCGACAGTGGACCGAGGCCGATCTCACCTCGGCCTCCCTCCTTGTCACGCAGCCCACAGGGGAGACCATAAGGCCGGTGTGGGGGTTGATGGGTGAGTGCTCGCCCCGACCACTCAGGTGAGGGCTGCTGACTCTACTTCCCTACAGTAGGGTGGCTGTCCCGTGAGAGGGCCTGCACCAAAGAGACCAGGCGGGTCAGGAAGGACCCCAGCTGCCCCTAGCTGGGTCACCTGTCCTGTTTCCCTTTGTGGAGATGTACATTCAAGCGTAGAATAAGCAGGTCCTGAAGGTAAGTGAGCCCTGCCCAGGAAGGGTCTAGCGCTGGGGCTGTCTCCTCCAGAGCCCCTTCAGACCCCCTCCAGGAAACTCCCCACCCTGCCTCAGCTGGAGGCAAGAATGGAAGGAAGTCCCCAGAAACTACTGTGAAGAACGGGAAGGATGAGGCTTTCAGCGGGCCTTTCTGCCAGCACTCTGTGTTCTTGTCCTCTCCCCAGCAGGCCATGACCCCCAGGGCACAGGGAGGCCGGACTCAGGCTGCCCACAAGGAGACTGACCCTTGGGCTATGGAAGAAGCGGGGAGAGGTCCCCAGGGGAGGGTGCGGCTGGCCACCTTCTTCCTAAGGGGGTGAATGGGGGAGGAGGTGGCAAGGACCTCTTGCTGGGGGAGGACAGCCTAGCACAGCTACTGCAGAGAAGCCCTGGGACACCTGCACTGGTGCTGTGGGGCAGGAAGGGAGTGGGACACAGGCCAGCCCTATGACCACCAGGCCCAGCTGTTGCCCCCTAGAGCAAGGGGCTCCATGTGGAGGTGAGGCAGAACGCTCAGCCCTGGCCCACCGCTGTGCCCCCTTTTGCTCCCCAGGAAATGAAAAAGGGCCCAATGGCACCTGCTGTAGATCCTTGTGGTGAGACTGCTGACCCCACCCTGCCTGGCCCCCTAGCCCGGGCCCTGCTGGGGCCACAGGGTCCAGCCCTTCTATACCTTCCTACCCTGGGGGAGGGTTACAGGGAAGAAGCCAAGTGGCAGATGTCCTGTTCTTCCAGAAGAGCGGCCTCAGCCTTCCTGCTTCCTGTCTGGGTCGTGGGGTCCCCAGGCCGGCCCCTTGGGCTGGTGAGTGCCTACTGTTTAGGTTATACTGTGCCACTCTAACAGGATCACCACAGCACGGGGAGGGGCACAGAGGCAGGAGGACAGCAGTCCCTGTCCCTGATGGGGCTACAGGCCATCAAAGGATGGGGCAGGAGACAGAACTCTGGCCTCCAGGTGCCACCCACACCCGGGCAGAAGGGGCAGCAGGAGGCCAGGGCAGGGAGGGACTGGCAGGGCCCCACTGCGGTGGCAGCGCCAAGCTCCTTCCATCTGCTGTCCAGCCTAAAGCCCTCTGACACACCCAGTTCACCACACCATGGGGCTCATGTGGCCCTCACCCCAGGGGCACTAGTCGTGCAGGGACCGGCTGACCCATCTACTCAGAGGGTGGGGGCTGGCTTGGAGCCTGGCTGAGCACCACTTCTGGCTCCAGCAGGGCCTGGAAGTGAGCGGTGCTGTAGGGCTGGGTGGGGTGGGCCCA
>NW_006921670.1:7187877-7189589 GCF_000298275.1 Orycteropus afer afer
TGCTGAGCCCAATTGTCTGCAAGGGCTGTGTGGGGGCACGGGTGGGGCCCAGACACACAGTGGAGTCCCCCTGGTGGTTTATTGTCGGTCAGGGTGAAGCTGGGGAGCGGGCTGGGGCTTGGTGCCTCTAGCGGGGCACAGCACAGAGCTGGTAGGGGGGTGGGGACACCACTAAGCCATAGACGCCGTGGGCGCTGGGTTGGGGTTGTCCAGCAGGCACCGAGAAGCTGAAACGCTGCAGGAGGCAGGTGAAGAACAGGAAAAGCTCCATGCGTGCCAGGGGCTCCCCGAGGCATAAGTGGTGGCCTGTGGGGGGCACGGGGCTCAGCAAGCCTGGGGGGCTGGGGTCCCCGCTTCTACCTCCCTCAAGAATGGGCTGGGAACCAGGCATCCCACGGGCACCTGCTGAGAAGGGCATGAAGGCTTCTGGCTTCACGAAGCGGCCCTGGGCATCCAGGAAGTGTTGTGGGTGGAAGTGGAAGGCCTCGTCCTTCAGCACTGACGACAGGTTGACAATGAGCGTGGTCCCCTGCCCAGGACATGCCTGGTGTGGGTGGGGCCTGGACAGGGGACGCCGTGACCCCAGCCACCACCACACACGTGGGCACACACACGATCTGCCTGGTTCACCCTGGACTCGTTCAAGGGGCACTCAGCCCAAGCAGCTCCCTGTGAGCCTCCCCGTCCCCAAGGTCCCACGGGCACTCCCCCACTCCGTGGCGTGTTCAGTTTGTCTTCCACCAGACAGAGGCTCTGCACAGGAACCCGTCCTGCCTCTGCTGGGTACTCGATGCCCACAGGGCTGGGCACAGTGTCAGGTGACTGGGGATGGATGATGGACAGCCTGGTGCCTGTCTGGGCTTCACCTGGCAAAGGTCATGCCGGGGTTATGAGCTGGCAGGTGTGAGTGAATGTGGGTGAGGGTGTCTGCACCTCTACCTTGGGGTTGAGGAAGCCCTGCACTTCAGTGTCACGAGAGGTCATGTGAGGCACACCCAGAGGCACTACGTCCCCAAAGCACTGCACCTCGTGGACCACGGCTGTGAACGGCATGTGGGCCTGGTCCCCCATCTCAGGTGGCCGCACCTGCCCTATCTCCTCCTGGACACGACCTGGACAGAGAGGACTCCCCAGGTGAGCCAGGACCCAGGGACCTAGGGCCCGAGTGTGAGTCCCTCCAAGCGGACCGTGACTACATGGAGGGGTCCGTGGTGACAGCAGCCATGGCCAAGCCTCTGCTTAAGGGCCCTGGTATCTACATTAAGCTCAAGGGCAGGGAAGGCCAGCCCATCCGTCCCCCACAAGACCCCCAGCCCCCATCAGGCCCCTGGCTTCTCACGCTGCACATCCAGGTGCAGAAACATTAGCAGTAGGGCCCAGACCAGTGTGGTGGAGGTGGTCACCATCCCTGAAGAAAACAGGTCTCCCACCACCAGATACAGGTTCTCCTCAGTGAAGCTGCTCTCAGGGTTCCCTTTGGCCTGAGCCAGGCAGAGAGGCTGCCACCAAAGGCAGAGGGGAAACCCCAGATGATTGCCACCCTTCTGTCACTCCGGGTACCTGTCCTTGGGGACTACCTGTGCATTCTCCCATCCCCCCAATGCCGGCAGCCACCTCTCACCTTCTCCACCTCCTCCAGGAAGGAGTCGATGAGGTCGTGAGGTGGCTGACCTGGGTACCAGGTCTCCCAGTGCTAGGCCATCAGCTTATCC
>NW_006921670.1:7191026-7191489 GCF_000298275.1 Orycteropus afer afer
GGGCGCCTGTCAGTCCCACTCTCCGCGGCTGTGGCCCCTATTCTCACCGCGCAACTTTAGTCCCTTCGCTGGCCCTTCTCAGCGGGTCACAGACAAAATCTGGCCTCATAACCTAAGGGGTCACATCCTCTCCAAGTTGAGGTCCCCCCCTGGGTCCTACTGCCCAGCTTTGATTAAACAGAAGCCACCCACGCGGTCTGTAAGCACGAGGCGGCATGTCATTGTACAGGTGAGGGAACCATACAGCTAGACAGCAAGGTCCAAAGTCCGGGGATTACTCCTGAGGTCATCAGCACCCTTGAGTCTTGCATAATTTCTGTGTTTTCCACCTGCGTGTCTCCCCCCCACACACACACCCTGGACTTCAGCCCTCTCCACACTCCACATTTTTATTTTTTAATTGTTATTTGGGTGAAAGTTTACAGAGCAAATTCACTTTCCATACAGCAATTCACATACACTT
>NW_006921670.1:7192014-7195243 GCF_000298275.1 Orycteropus afer afer
ACTAATTGTTTCCATGAATCTTTGGTTTTCTTCATTCTTCTTTGCTCTGGACGAGGAGAGACCCATTGTTGCATCTACATGGCTGCTTGCAAGCTTTTAAGATCCCAGTCACTACTCACCAAAGTGGGATGTAGAACAATGTTATGCCTATTGAGCATGATGTCCCCTGCAACTATGATCCCGAGCCCACAGGTTCAACTAGTTCCCTCTGGGTAGCTGGCTGTACCCAAGAAGTGACTACAACCTTGTCCCTTGTCAGCTCTACTATACACTTGGGAATTCTTACAGAACATACAAATACACTTGTAGAAACATTGCCAACCCTATGCATGGTCTCAGACACACTCCCCCCTGCACTGACATACCTAATAGTTCAGCCTGTCCATCCATCTATCCACCTGTATAGCCATGTTTGCCTTCACTGACAATGCAGTACTATATATGCAGAAGGGTTTTTATGTTGTCTGTACCTCCCATGCGCTTCTCTATGTCTTCCTCCTCTGACAGACCTCCCAGAGGTCATGGGTAGCAACGGGCACACCTGACACCCTCAGGCCCAACCAGGTTCCTAGGACCAGACCTGTGCCCACACACCCAGAGGGCTTGTCCAGCCTGCCCTCCCCATGTTATAAAGGGACAAGGACTGGCCTTTGCTCTCTGCCCTCAGCCTGCCTGCTATGTTCGATGTCTGCACTGTCCAAGGCTGGGAGGGAGGAGCCAGTCTGGGGCAGGCTCCAGGTGGCCACAGCAGGTCTGGCCTCTTCAGGGTGAGGGTTGGAGGCCTAAGAGCTGAAGGCCCCCTCCCCCTCCCCCTCCCCTTTCTGGCTCTGCAGGATCTGGCTGGCATCTGGCTGCTAAGGGGGGGAAGAGCCACTTCCCTTTCCTCCTCTGCTTCGTGTCTCCCCACACCCTAAAGGGCTACAACCAGATCCCCTGGACTGGCCCTCACCTGCCACGTCCTAGAGTGGCCTTCACTCTCCAGGTGTGTCACTGTCACTTGCCTGGCGTTGAGATTATATTCAGAGGGCCCGCATGGGGGGAGGGGAGATGAGGTCCTCAATTTCCACCCACCCCTCATGTTATGCAGACCTGACACCCAGACTCCCACACACAGTCCCATACCACTCCCACATGCACATGCAGAACCGCTCACACACATATGCACACACCCTGACACCACCCCACATGGACAGACACCCCACACAGCCCTCCCTTCACATGACACACACACACACTAATACCACTCACACCTGCAAAGCCAGCCCCAAGTCAGATGGCCACTTCCCCTTTTCGATGGAGCCACCAGGAAGCTCAGGGCACCGGGAGGCTGAGCACAGAAAGGAATCTGCTCTCAGGGGAGTGGGGCTGCTTCCCGCTCCTGCCAGTCACCTGCCCTGAACCAGCAGCTGCTCAGATTCTTTCTGGAAATGCCCACTGCCATCCAGTCAAATCTGACTCCTAATGGTCCACCTCCATTGGGTTTCCAAGGCTGTAAATCTTTATGGAAGCAGACTGCCTCATCTTCCTCCCATGGAACAGCTGGTGGGTTGGAACCGCCGACCTGGTTAGCAGCCAAATGTGTTACCCACTACAGCACCCTTGGGAGACAAGGGCCTGGAGAGCCAGTGGGTGCTGTGGCTTCCTCTCGCCCTCACAGGCGCCTTGAGACCACAAAGCAATGAGCGGACTCCTGCGCCCCCCTTCCAGCCCCACCCCGTCCTGCCGCCACCTCTCCTAAACCTGCCCCTGCCATCCCCTTCCGTGGGCGCCATCCTCCGAGGAAAGGCACCAACCTTGGAACAAGCCCGTGCCAGGAGTGCCACCTCCAGGCTGGAACCACGGTTCCCAGGCCCTTCCTCTGCCAGTCTCCTGCCCCCTCCAAGCAGGGACACCACACCAGCCTAGCTGGGGCTGCTGTCCGAAGGTCTCAGCCCCCATCCTCCTTCAGTAATGAAAGGGGTGGCAGTCAGGCTGAGGGCCCAGGCCCTCTAACTCAAGGCGGGAGACTGGGGGCTCTGTGCCGTGCAGGGCTGGCTTTCCACGCTTTCAACATTCATTCGTGACCCAGCAACACTGAGAAGTTGTGACCTTTTGAGAAGGACCCCTCGCGGTGTGGGAGCCCCAGAGGATGTCCCTGTCGGCCAGTGCCTTGGAGAACGAGTCCGACCTGTGCTTCCTTTTTTCTTTTTAAAATTAACCTGCTTCCGTCTCGCAGTGTCTTACTGCTGTCAGTGAAGTGCTTGCCCGTAGTCTGGAGAGTCCAAGTTGTAGAAGACTCCGAACAGCTGCCTTTCTCCCCGCCCCTTCTCACCCTCAATCCCATTCCCTCCAGGGGTGAAACTGTTCCCCTCTTCCAGCCTTTGTAGCTGTAGCCTTTGCTTCTTGCCTCCGTATTTCCAAGTAAAGAACTCATCCTGCTTTCTCCTGATTTTTCAGATTTAAACGTTTGCTAACAAATTTGTACAGTGGCTGACGGTGTAGCGCTCAGGCCAAGCGAACGCTTAGTGCCGCCTCTAGCACACATTTCAGCTCTCACTTTCCTTCCAGTATAGTTTGAAATGTCATTTTCTGACTTTGTATATATATGTAGTTGTCGTTGTCACATGCCATCAAGTCGTCCCTGACTCACAGCAACCTGTTGTACAGCACAATGAAACAGTGCCTGGTCTTGTGCCAGCCTTACGGTCCCTGCTATACCTGAGCCCATCGCTGCAGCCACTGTGCCAATCCATCTTTTTAAGTGTCTTCCCCTTTTCCATTGCCCCTCCACCTTACCAACCACAATCTCCTTCTCCAGAAAATATACATATGTTCTCTGAAGATACATATATATTTATATTTATATATATATTTAAAATATTTTTATTGTGATTTGGCTGAAACTTTACAGAGCAAATCCATTTTCCATACAGCTGTTCATAGACATTTTGTCTCATGACATTGACTGCAATTCCCTACAATGTAACAGCTCCCCTCCCACCTCCTCCCCACAGCTACCTCTTCTCTGTGTCCTTCCCTCCATGCACTCCTGCTCCCTGAGCTGTCTCCCTGCGCAAACACTGTCCTTCTGATCTCCCATGATTGCTCGCTTCAAGTAATATATCTACCTGATATAAATGTTCACCCCATATGCCCGTCCATTGTTTGGGTGGAAGCCACAGGAGTGAGTTCAGTTACAGCCCTGAAAGGTAACTGGGGGCCATATGTCAGGGGTCTCAGCAGGCTCTAT
>NW_006921670.1:7195718-7197208 GCF_000298275.1 Orycteropus afer afer
ATTACTGGGCAACTTTATGATAGCCCGGAAACATTGTCCAACACAGTGCAGGAAGATGAGCCCCTTGGGTCGGAAGGCACTCAAAACAACTGGGAAAGGGCCGCCTCACCAGAGTAGAACCAACCTTAATGATATGGATAAAGCTTTCAGGACCTCCATTTTCTGATGTGGCATGACTCAAACTGAGGAGAAACAGCTGCAAACATCCATTAATAATCGGAACATGGAACGTACGAAGTATGAATCTACGAAAATTCGCAGTTGTCAAGAATGAAATGGAACACATAAAGACTGATATTCTAGGCATTAATGAGCTGAAAGGAACTGGTTTTGACCATTTTGAATCAGACAACTGTATGATCTACTATTCCAGGAATGACAAATTGAAGAGGAATGGTGTGGCATTCATCATCACAAAGGATGTTTCAAGATCTGTCCTGAAGTACAATGCTGTCTGTGATAGGACAATATCCATACACCTACAAGGAAGACCAGTTAATACTAATTCAAATCTACGAACCAACCACCAAAGCCAAAGATGAGGAAATTGAAGATTGTTATCAACTTCTGCAGTCTGAAAATGCAATCAAGATGTGTTACTATCACTGGTGAATGGAATGCAAAAGTTAGAAACAAAGAAGAAGCTCCAGTAATTGGAAGATTTGGCCTTGGTGATAGAAATAATGCTGG
Organism: Orycteropus afer afer; assembly: GCF_000298275.1. Taxonomy (NCBI): domain Eukaryota; kingdom Metazoa; phylum Chordata; class Mammalia; order Tubulidentata; family Orycteropodidae; genus Orycteropus; species Orycteropus afer. The sequence goes on from NW_006921670.1 coordinate 7,196,409, forward strand.
AGATCACATGATAGAATTTTGGAAGACCAATGACTTATTCATTGCAAATACCTTTTTTCAACAACACAAACGGTGGCTATACATGTGGACTTCACCACATGGAATACACAGGAATGAGATTGACTACATCTGTGGCAAGAGGTGATGGAGAAGCTCAATATCCTTGGCCAAAACAAGGCCAGGAGCTGATTGTGGAACAGACCCATCAACTGCTCATATGCAAGTTCAAGTGGAAGTTGAAGACAATTAAAACAAGTCCATGAGAGCCAAAATATGATCTTGAATATATCCTTCCTAAATTTAGAGACCATCTAAAAAAATAGATTTTATGCATTGAACACCAATGACCAAAACCCAGCAGAATTGTGGAATGACATCAAGAACATCATCCATGAAGAAAGCAAAAGGTCATTAAAAAGACAGGAAAAGAAAAAAAGACCAAAACGTATGTCAGAAGAGCCTATGAAACTTGCTGTTGAACAGAGTGTAGGTAGAGCAGATGGAAGAAATGATAAGATAAAAGAACTGAAAAGAAGATTTCAAAGAGCAGCTCTAAAGGAGAAAGTCAATTATTATAATGAAATGCCCAAAGACTGGGAGTTAGAAAACTAGAAGGGGAATCACAGTCTTCATTTCTCAAGTTGAAAGAACTGAGGAAAAATTTAATCTCAAGTTGCAATATTGAAAGATTCTATGGGCAAAATCCTCGGAAGGAAGGTTGGGCAATCCTACTTCCGTAGTGATACTGCCTCGGAAACCCAAGGAGGGGTCGCTATGAGTCGGGGCCGACTCGACGGCAA
>NW_006921670.1:7197358-7199129 GCF_000298275.1 Orycteropus afer afer
CCTCACCCATTTCAGGAGGTGGCATATGATCAAGAACCAATGGTATTGAAGGAAGAAGTCGAGCTGCACTAAAGAAAGTGGCAAAAACCAAGGCTCCAGGAATTGGTGGAATACCCACTGAGATGTTTCAATGAATGATGCTGTACTGGAGGCACTCATTCGGCTATGCCAGGGGATTTGGAAGACAGCTCCCTGACCAACCAACTGGAAGAAACCCATATTTTTACCCATTCCAAAGAAAGGTGATCCCACAGAATGTGGAAATTATCTAACAATATCATTAATATCACATGCAAGTAAAATGTTACTGAAGATAATTTAAAAATGGTTGCAGCAGTGTATTGACAGAGAACTTCCAGAAATGCAAGCTGGATTCAGAAGAGGATGTGGAATAAGGGATATCATTGCTGATGTCAGGTGGACCTTAGCTGAAAGCAAAGAATACCAGAAAGATGTTTACTTATGTTATATAGACTATGCAAAAGCATTCGATTGTGTGGATCATCACAAATTATGGATAACTTTGAGAAAATGGGAATTCCAGAACACTTGATTGTACTCATGAGGAACCTGCATATAGATCAGGAGGCTGTCGTTCAAACAGAACAAGGGGATACTTCATGGTTCAAAAATCAAGAAGGGAGCGCGTAAGGTTGTATCCTTGCAGCATACTTATTCAGCTTGTATGCTGAGCAAATAACCCAAGAAGCTGGATTATATGAAGGAGAACATGGCATCAGGATTGAGGGAAGACTCATTAACAACTTGTGAGACACAGATGACACAGCTTTGCTTGCTGAAAGTGACGATGACTTGAAACACTTACTGATGAAGATTAAAGACTAGAATTGGCAGTATGGATTACACCTCAATATGAAGAAAACAAAATTCCTCACAACTGGTCCAATAAACAGCTTCACAATAAATGGAGAAAAGATTGAAGTTGTCAAAGACTTCGTATTACTTGGTTCTACAATCAACACCAAATGGAAGAAGCAGTTGAGACATCAGATGATGTATTGCATTGGGCATATCTGCTGCAAAAGAACTCTTTCCAGTGATGAAGTTCAAAGATGTCTCCTTGAAGACTAAGGTGAACCTAACCCAAGCCATGGTATTTTCAATCACCTCTTATGCATGTGAGAAGTGGACAATGAAGAAGGAAGGCCAAAGAAGAGTTGATGCTTTTGAGTTGTGGTGCTGGAGAAGAATGCTAAGAGTACCATGGTCTGCTAAAAGGACTAACAAATATGTCCTGGAGGAAGTGCAGCCAGAATTCCCCTTGGAAGTGAGGATGGCCAGACTTCGTCTCACCTACTCTGGTCATGTTATCAGAAGGAACCATTCCCTGGAGAGGGGTATCAAACTTGGTAAAGTGGAGGGTCAACAAAACAAGCCAAGGCCCTCAATGAGATGAATAGACACAGTGACTGCAATGATGGGCTCATGTATAGCAAGGACTGTGAGGCTGGCATAAGACCGGGCAGTGTTTCATTCTGCTGTGCATAGGGTTGCTATGAGTTGGAGACGACTTGATGGCACCTAACAACAACAACATATATTTTGGGGCTCTTTCTGGGTGCATAGTTATTTATTATGGTTATGTCCTCTTATTCAGTCGATGCTTTAATCATTATATAATGTCCTTCCTTGTCTCTTATGGTGGTCTTTGTCTTACAGTCAATTTTATCAAAAATTAATACTGCAACTACTGCTCATTTTAATTGCCATTTGCTTGATATATATTTTTCCAAACTTTTTTTTTTTTTTT
>NW_006921670.1:7202724-7203441 GCF_000298275.1 Orycteropus afer afer
GAGCCTGGCACTTGAACTTGGACTTAAAGCCTCCAAATTGTAAGAATAAACTCCTGTTTGTTAAGGCCATCCCATTGGTGGTATATTTTCTTGCCAGAGCAGCACTAGGGACCAGAACAAGGGGCTTTCACCCAGCCCCTAGAGCCTGGCACTTTGAACTGGGACTTAAAGCCTCCAAAACTGTAAGAGAATAAACTCCTGTTTGTTCAGGCCATCTCATTTGGGGTCTATTCCTGTCAGAGTGGCACTAAGTAACCAAAACACACGCCATACACAAAAACTAACTCCAGATGGATCCAAAGCAAATGTGAAACCTAAAACTATGAAGTTCAAGAAACAAAACAGGGGCAAATTTTTTGTTGTTGTGTTGTTGTTAGGTGCGTCGAGTCATCTCTAACTCACAGCGACCCTGTGCAGAGCAGAACAAAACACTACCCTGTCCTGTGCCAGCCTATAACAGTCCTTGCTACACCTGAACCCGTCGCCACAGCCACTGTGTCAATCCATGTCGTTGAGGGCCTTCCCCTTCTTCATTAACCGTCCACTTTACCAAGCATAATATCCTTTAACAGGAAAGGTTCCTTCTGACAACATGACCAAAGTAGGAGAGTTGAAGTCTGGCCATTCTTACTTCCAAGGAGCATTCTGGCTGCAGTTCTTTGAGGACAGGTCTGTTCCTTCTGGCAGTCCATGGTACTTTCAGCATTCTTCGCCAGC
>NW_006921670.1:7204801-7206647 GCF_000298275.1 Orycteropus afer afer
TTGACGTTGTCTTCTCGAGCTGCTCTTTGAAATCTTCTGTTCGGCTCTTTTATCTTGTCGTTTCTTCCATTTGCTTTAGCTACTCTCTGTACAAGGGCAAATTTCAGAGTCTCTCCTGGCATCCACTTTGGTCTTTTCTTCCTTTCTTATCTTTTTAATGACCTCTTACTTTCTTCATGGATGATGTCCTGATGTCATCCCACAATTTCTCTGCTTTTCAGTCATCAGTGTTCAGTGCATCGAATCTATTATTTAAATGGCCTCTAAATTCAGCAGGGATATTATCAAGGTCATATTTTGGCTTTCATGCAAAACGTGCATAGGAGCAGTTAATGGTCTGTTCCACAATCAGCTCCTGGCCTTGTTTTGGCCGAAGATAATGAACTTCTCCATCTCCTTGTGCCATATATGTAGTCAGTCTGATTCCTGTGTGTTCCATCTGGTGAAGTCCCTTTTCTCTCTTTTATTTTGATGCAAAGGTTTATTATTTTTTTTGAGGTTACCTTGAGTTTTGTTTTGTTTAGAGTTTAGAACAGTCTGCTCTGTCTTGCAGGTGTCTTGTGTATAGCCATTGCTTATGTTGTTGAAGAAAGGTATTTGCAATGACTAAGTCATTGGTCTTGCAAAATTCTGTCATGTGATCTCCAGCGTTATTTCTATCACCAAGTCCCTATTTCCCAACTACCAGTAACTCTTCTTTGTTTCCAACTTTTGCATTCCGGTCGCCGGTGATAATCAACACATCTTGATTGCATGTGTGGTCAATTTCAGACCACAGAAGTTGGTAGAAATCTTTGATTTCCTCATCTTTGGCTTTGGTGCTTGGTGCATAGATTTGAACAATAGTAGTATTAACTGGTCTTCCTTGTAGGCGTATGGCTATTATCCTATCACTGACAGTGTTGTGATTCAGGACAGATCTTGAAACAGTCTTTGTGATGATGAATGCCACACCATTCCTCTTTAATTTGTCATTCCTGGCATAGTAGATCATGTGGTTGTCTGATCTAAAATAGCCAAAATCAGTTCGTTTCAGCTCACTAATGCCTAGGATATTGATCTTTATGCATTCCATTTCATTTTTTACAACTTTGGATTTTTCCTAGATTCATACTTCATACCTCCCATGTTCCAATTATTAATGGATGTTTGCATCTGTTTCTACTTATTTTAAGTCATGCCACATCAGCCAATGGAGGTCCTGAAAGTTTTGTCCTATCCATATTGGTAAGGTCCTCTTTACTCTGAGGAGTCAGCTCTTCCCCAGTCAAATTTTGAGTGCCTTCCCACCTGATGGGCTCATCTTCCAGCACTATATCCAACAATGTTTTAGGGGATTCATTTTACATTTTCCAGTAATATATCAGACCATGTTTCACTGCTATTCATAAGCTTTTCACTGGCCAATTGTTTGAGAAGTGGATGGCCTCTTCCTTCTTCTGAGTCTGTCTTAGCCCAGAAGTTCCACTGAAAGATGTCCACCATGGGTAACCCTGCTTGCATTTTGCAACACTGATATAGCCTCCAGCCTCACAGCAACATGTAAGTCACCACAGGACAACAAACTGACAGACAAGTTCATCTCCCTTAGTTGTTCTTAAGCCATCTTCTCCCACCTACGTAGGGATCTGGACTTAAAATACTTCTGTCCCCAAGCAAAAAGCACCTCTGGGACCCGTGCCTGCCTACCTTAGGCCCCGGCCTTAAAATAGAGCCAAGGGGCAAATTTAGGGGCCCTAATTTATGGAGCCCTGGTGGCATAGTGCCTGAGGCATTTGACTGCTAACCAGAAGGCTGGCAGTTCAAACCCACCAGCCACTCCTCGGAAGGAAGGTTGGGCAATCTA
>NW_006921670.1:7207421-7215033 GCF_000298275.1 Orycteropus afer afer
GGAATACTATGCAACACTAAAGAATAACGTAGAATCTGCAAAACACCACAAAACATGGATGAACTTGGCGGACATTATGATGAGTGAAATAAGTCAATCACAGACAAATATTGTACTAGTTCACTGTTGTAAAACGTCAAGGAAAGGTTTATACATGGAAGTTAACGTTCTTTGTTGGTTACCAGGGAGGGGAGGAGAGGATAGGGGTGGGAACACCACTAGATAGGTAGAGACAAGTATTGCTTTGGGTGAAGGGAAAGGCAATGTACCAATAGTGAGTGATGCACACCATGGCACTGAAGAAGAGGAAGAGATAGAGTGGCCTATGGGAGACAAAGACAACAAAGATGAACCCTTTTGCATATACTGCCACACTGTTAGTGACGGCAAGCATTGATCTACGGGTAGATGGATGGAAGGACAGGCTGAATGAGCAGTATGACTGTGCTGCAGGGAGTGTGCCCATGACCATGTACAGGGTTGGCAGACAATGTTTCTACAGGCACATTTGTACATGCTGTAAGAATGTCCATGTGTATAGTGGAGCTGACAAGGGACAAGGTTGTGGTGGCTTCTTGGCCACAGTCAGCCACCCTGAGGGTGTGAGTAGTTGGACCTGTGGCCTTGGGGCTGTGATCACAGGGAACATCAAGCTCAACTGGCATAACATATTACAAAAAACATTGTTCTACATCCCACTTTGGTGAGCAGCGACTGGGGTCTTCAAAGCTTGCAAGAGGCCATCTACATGCAATGATGGGTCTCTCCTCATCCAGAGCAAAGAAGAAGGAAGAAAACCAAAGACACATGGAAACAATTAGTTCAAAGGACTAGTAGACCATGTGATCCTCAGCCTGTATGGCCATGAGATCAGAAGAAGTAGATGGTGCCTCGATAACATTGTCTACTACTTGGAGGGGGATAAGTTCAGGACACCCTGGATAGAGTGGGAGAACAATGTGGAATAAATTTGAAAATAACAATAAGGGTCCGCTTGGCTTGAGCGCTACACCATCAGCTTCCACTGTACAAATTCGTAAGCAAATGTTTAAATCTGAAAAATCAGGAGAAAGCAGGATGAGTTCTTTACTTGGAAATATGGAGGCTACAGCTACAAAGGCTGGAAGCGGGGAACGTTTCCACCCCGGGGAGGGAATGGGATTGAGGGTGAGAAGGGGCGGGGAGAAAGGCAGCTGTTCGGTGTCTTCTACAACTTGGACTCTCCAGACTACAGGCAAGCACTTCACTGACAGCAGTAAGACACTGCGAGACGGAAACAGGTTAATTTTAAAAAGAAAAAAGGAAGCACAGGTCAGACTCGTTCTCCAAGGCGCTGGCCAACACGGACATTCTCTGGGGCTCCCACGTCAGAAGTGGTCCTTCTCAAAAGGTCACAACTTCTCAGTGTTGCTGGGTCACGAATGAATGTCGAAACCGTTCAAAGCCAGCACCACACGGTCACACAGCCCCCAGTCTCCCGTCTCTGAGCCCAGAGGGCCTGGGGCTGCCCAGAGGGCCCCTGGGGTAACGTGCTTCACGACCCTGGGACATTGCAATATTTCAAGAGTGAGAGCTTGCCCCTCACACCCTGTGTTGGGCAAGGAGGGGCCTGGGTGGAACTAACCCACCCAGACCAGCCCGCCATCTTGAAAAGGAAGTTATACCTCCACAAACCCTCATGTTTATATGGGTCTCAGCCTCAGGGTTCCAGTCAGCTTAGGAATCAACAACTCAGCCTGACTGCCACCCCTTTGTTGTTGAAGAAGGGTGGGGGCTGAAGCCTGCAGGCAGTGGCCCCACCTAGGCTGGTGTGGTAGCCCCTGCTTGGAGGGGACAGGAGACTGGCAGAGGAAGGGCCTGGCAGCCATGGTTCCAGCCTGGAGGCGGCGCTCCTGGCATGGGCTTGTTCCAAGGTTGGTGCCTTTCCTAGGAGGATGGCGCCCACGGAATGCGATGGCAGGGGCAGGTTTAGGAGAGGTGGCGGCAGGACGGGGTGAGGCTGGAAGGGGGCGCAGGAGTCTGCTCATTGCTTTGTGGTCTCAAGGCGCCTGTGAGGGTGAGAGGAAGCCACGGCACCCACTGGCTCTCCAGGCCCTTGTCTCCCAAGGGTGCTGTAGTGGGTAACACATTTGGCTGCTAACCAGGTCGGCAGTTCCAACCCACCCGCTGTTCCATGGGAGGAAGATGAGGCAGTCTGCTTCCATAAGGATTATAGCCCTGGAAACCCAATGAGAGTCACTAGGGGTCAGAATTCAGTGGATGGCAGTGGGTGTTTCCAAAAAAATCTGAGCAGCTGCTGGTTCAGGGCAGGTGACTGGCAGGAGCGGGAAGCAGCCCCACTCCCCTCAGAGCAGATTCTTTCTGTGCTAAGTAGGCCAGATGCCTGGACCTTCCTGGTGGTGCCCTTAAAAAAGAAACAAGCTGTTGTCTGACTTGGGGCTGAGTTTGCCTGTGTGAGTGGTATAAGTGTGTGTGTGTGTCAGTGTGAAGGGAGGGCTGTATCGATGTCTATCCGTGTGGGGTGGTTTCAGGGTGTGTGGATATGTGTGTGAGCGGGTCTGCATGTGCATGTTTGAGTAGTCTGTCTGTGGAACTGTGTGTGGGAGTCTGGGTGTCAGGTCTGCATAGTGTGAGGAGATGGGGGGAAACTGAGGACCTCATCTCCTCTCCCCGCTTGCAACCCCTCTGAAGATAATCTCAACCCCAGGCAAGTGACAGTGACACACGTGGAGAGTGCAGGCCACTCTAGGAAGTTGCAAGTGAGGGGGGAGTCCTAGGAAGCAGGGTGTAGCCCTTTAAAGTGGGAGGAGACACAAGGCAGAGAAGGAAGGGGCGTGGCTCCACCCCCTCCCCCACCCCCCCAGGCTGAAGGCCTGATCCTGCAGAGCAGAAAGGGCGGGGGGGGGGGCAGGGGGGAGGCTAGCTTTCTTCTCTTAAGCCTCCAACCCCCACCCTGCAGAGGCTGGCCCGCTGTGGCTACACCCCGGACTGACTCCTCCCTTCCAGCCTTGTTCGGTAGAAACAAGAGCAACAGCTGACTGGCTGAGGGTAGAAAACAAAGGCCAGGCCTTGTCCCTTTATAACACCGGCAGCAGGCCGGACAAATCGTCCGGGAGTGCAGGGCACAGGTCTGGGCCTAGGAACCTGGTTGGGCCTGAGGGTGGCAGGTGTGCCCGTTGCTACCCACGACCTCTGGGAGGTCTGGCAGAGGAGCCTGTCAGACAGGAGGAGAGGCAGCCATGGGGCTGCTGACTGGGGAGGCCCTGATGCCCGTGGCCGTGGCCGTGGCCGTTTTCCTGCTCCTGGTGGACCTGATGCACCGGCGGACGCGCTGGGCTGCACGCTACCCGCCAGGCCCCGTGCCAGTGCCCGTGCTCGGCAACCTGCTGCAGCTGGACTTCCAGGCCATGCCCTACAGCTTAGGCCGGGTGAGGCAGGTGCGGGGGGCACCAGGGGCCCTGGACCCCCGTGCGCGCCGGTCAGTGGGTGGTGGGTGAAGCCACAGGCGGACAAGGTGCTGGCCCAGAAGACAAGGCAGACGGGGAGGCTTCCTGGGGGAGGAGCCGGTGCTGGGCCACAAGGGTGGTGTGGGCTTTCAAAGAACAAAAATCTGGGGGGTGGAGAGGGACTCCGCAGCAGGTGGAGAAAACAAATTATGCAAGACTCAAGGGCGCTGATGACCTCAGGAGTAAGAAGGGGTGGGGGCTGGGCAGTGAGCACCATTGAAATGAGGGTGTGGAGGAGAGAGGGGTAAGAGACACCCCAGCCAATATTTGCCCAAGAGTTTGGACCCTGCTGTCTACCTGTTTGGTCCCCTCACGTGTAAACTGAGAGGCTGCCTCGTGCTTACAGACCGCGTGGGTGGCCTCTGTATAATCAGAGCCGGGCACTGGGACCCGGGGGAAGACCTCGACCTGGACAGGGTGCGACCCCTGAGGTCATGAAGCCAGATTTTGTCTGTGACCCTCTTGGAGGGGCCACAGGAAGGACCAAGGGTGCGCGGTGAGAATGGGGGCCACAGCCGCGGAGTGTGGGACTGACGGGCGCCCTGGCCCTCGCCCTGCAGCTGCGGCGCCGCTTCGGGGACGTGTTCAGCCTGCAGATGGCCTGGACGCCCGTGGTCGTGCTCAACGGGCTGCAGGCAGTGCGCGAGGCGCTGGTGCTCCGCGGGGAGGACACGTCCGACCGCCCACCCATGTCCGTCTACCAGCACCTAGGCTTCGGGCCGCGCGCACAAGGCAGGTCACCACCGGGGCAGAGATGGCGTCCCAAAGACCCAGCTAAGAGAGTCTAGTCTACAGGCCTGGCGCTGGGGGGCGCAAAAGGGCGGAGCAAAGCCTGGAGCGGTGCTTGGAACAAGGGGCGTATTCTGGCCCGGGCGGAGCAGGGCGGAGCTTATCCCGTGAGAAGAAGCGGGAGGGTGCCAGAGGCAGGGATTCTTCCGCAGGGAACTCGAGGGAGGGGGGGCCGGGGATGTGGGCGGGTCCTACGGTGGGCGGGGCGGGGCGGGGGCTGAGAAGTGACCAGTCCGGGTCAAGCGGAGACCTGGCAAGAGCGGGGCCAGTGCCTGCAAGCCCCGCCCACTAGGCCGCGCTCCGCAGGCGTGATCACGGCGCCCTATGGGCACGCGTGGCGCGAGCAGCGGCGCTTCTCCGTGTCCACACTGCGTAACTTCGGCGTGGGCAAGAAGTCGCTGGAGCAATGGGTGACCGAGGAGGCCGCCTGCCTCTGTGCAGCCTTCGCAGCCCAGGCAGGTGAGAGCTGGGGCGCTGGGACACGGGCGGGGTCGGGCAGAGAGGCGCCCTGTGACCTGCCCCGTCCTCCCAGGACGCCCCTTCAGCCCCGACGTCCTCCTGAACAAGGCGGTGGGCAACGTGATCGCCTCCCTCACCCACGGGCGGCGCTTCGAGTATGACGACCCCGTGTTCCTCAAGCTCTTGCTGGTGGAGGCCGCACGGACCGAGGAAACAAGTTCCCTGCGCCAGGTGCAGGGGGCGTTGGAGGACGGGGGCGGGGCTCAGGCAGAGCGAGCTTCCGGGGGCCGGATGCGTCCGTGAGCCACTGCAGCTCCTGGGAGGCAGAGTTGTATTCGGGGCACTGGAGGAAAGAGATCCCAGGGCGGGCTACAGAAAGAGCAGAAGCAGGCCCGGGGTCCCCTTGGGATTTGCGGCTGGGCCCGCTGAGCACAGGAAGGACCTCGAGCCCCTCGTGTGGCCGCACAGGTACTGAATGCGTTCCCAGTGCTCCTGCGTATCCCGGGGCTGGCCAGCAAGGTCTTGTCAGGACCCAAGGAGTTCATGGTCTTGATACATGAGATGGTCGCCGAGCACCGGGAGACCCGGGACGCAGCCCAGCCGCCCCGTGACCTGACTGACGCGTTCCTGGACGAGGTGGAGAAGGTGAGGGGTGGCTGCCTGCGTTGGGACGATGGGCTCCAGGGCAGCCCCCAGGGACGGGGACGTACTGACAGGAGCGGGGTGGGAGCCATCAGGGGCTTCCCCTCCTTCTCTGGTCTGACTCTCTCCGCCTGGCACAGGCCAAGGGGAACCCGGAGAGCAGCTTCACTGAGGAGAACCTGCTTCTGGTGGTGGCAGACCTGTTCTTCGCGGGATTGGTGACCACCTCCACCACGCTGGTCTGGGCCCTGCTGCTCATGCTTCTGCACCCGGATGTGCAGCGTGAGGAGCCTGGGGCCTGATGGGGGCTGGGCGTTGGGGGGATGGATAGGTTGGCCTCCCTGCACTTGAGCTTAATGGAGATACCAGGGCCCTCAAGCAGAGGCTCGGCCATGGCTGTTGTCACTACGGGGTCCTCCATGTAGGCACAGTCTGCACAGAGGGACTCACCCTAGGGCCCTGGTAGGCTCAGGGTCTGGACCCAAGTTCTGGCTCACCTGGGGACTCCTCTCTGCCCAGGTCGTGTCCAGGAGGAGATCGATGAGGTGATAGGGCAGGTGCGGCCACCTGAGATGGAGGACCAGGCCCGTATGCCGTTCACCACAGCCGTGGTCCACGAGGTGCAGCGCTTTGGGGACGTAGTGCCTCTCGGTGTGCCTCACATGACCTCTCGTGACACTGAAGTGCAGGGCTTCCTCATCCCCAAGGTAGGGGTGCAGACACTCTCACCCCAGCTCAGTGCCCCCTGCCAGCTCATAACCCCGGCATGGCCTCTGCCAGGTGAGGCCCAGACAGGCACCAGGCTGTCTGTCATCCATCCCCAGGCACCTGAGAGTGTGCCCAGCCCTGTGGGCGTTGAGTACCCAGCAGAGGCAGGGCCAGTCCTGTCCAGAGCCTCTGTCTGGTGGAAGACAAACTGACCACGCCATGGAGTGGGGGAGTGCCTGTGGGACCCTGGGGATGGGGAGGGTCACAGAGCTGCTTGGGCTGAGTGCCCCTTGAACGAGTCCAGGGTGAACCACGCAGACCGTGTGTGTGCCCACATGTGTGGTGGTGGCCGGGGTCACGGTGTCCCCTGTCCAGGCCCCACCCACACCAGGCATGTCCTTGGCAGGGGACCACGCTCATCATCAACCTGTCGTCATTGCTGAAGGACGAGGCCGTCTGGGAGCAGCCCTTCCGCTTCCACCCAGAACACTTCCTGGATGCCCAGGGCCGCTTCGTGAAGCCAGAAGCCTTCATGCCCTTCTCAGCAGGTGCCTGTGGGGCACCTGGCTTCTGTCCCTTCCTGAGGGAGGTGGAAGCGGGAACCCATACCCCCAAGCTTGCTGAGCCCCGTGCCCCCCACAGGCCGCCGCTTGTGCCTCGGGGAGCCCCTGGCACGCATGGAGCTTTTCCTGTTCTTCACCTGCCTCCTGCAGCGTTTCAGCTTCTCGGTGCCTGCCGGACAGCCCCAGCCCAGCGACCACGGCGTCTATGGCTTACTGGTGTCCCCACCCCCCTACCAGCTCTGTGCTGTGCCCCGCTAGAGGCACCAAGCCCCAGCCCGCTCCCCAGCTTCACCCTGACCGACAATAAACCACCAAGGGGACTCCACTGTGTGTCTGGGCCCCACCCGTGCCCCCACACAGCCCTTGCAGACAATTGGGCTCAGCAGCCTGTGGCCGTCACTCCCTGTCCCCTGCCGTGGTTCAGTCTTCTAGACCATTGCAGCCTGCCCGGTGCCTCCTGTTCTTCTCCAGGACCCCGCGCTGTCTTCTTGGGTCGGAGCCAAGGTCAGGGCAGCCCCGACCTGTTCCTGGGCTGTCAGGTGGGACAAGGTGTACTAGAGGAGTCGTCCCAGGCCCAGATCGGTGAGGGCAGGGGCTCACTCAGCCAGGACACCCACACATCAGGCCCGTCTCCCCCAGCCTGCACCTGGGTGACCCCTCAGACAGAACCAGCCCATCAGCCACCTCACTTCAATGTTGAACCAAAAGGTGGGGAACTGGGGGGCCAGGCTCAGGAGCCACATGTGGGCCATCAGGTGCCACTGCCCTCTGGGAAGGCCTGGGGGCAGCTCAGGAGAGAGCCGTCGTCCTGAGCCTGTCCACCTCCCTGAGTTTGGGCCCGCCCCCCTCAGCCCTATGGCACCACTCCCTTCCAGGCCCCGCCAGAGGGGCTGCTCAGCCAGGTTCCAAGCCCAGCCCTCACCCTCTGGGTGGCTGGGTCAGAAG
>NW_006921670.1:7215319-7216713 GCF_000298275.1 Orycteropus afer afer
CAAGGAGCATTCTGGCTGCACTTCTTCCAGGACACATCAGTTAGTTCTTCTGGCAGTCCATGCTACTCACAGTATCCCTCCCTAACACCACAACACAAAAGCACCAACTCTCCTTCAGTCTTCCTTATTTCATTCATCGTCCTGCTTTCACACCCACACGAGGCAACTGAATATACCGTGGCCTGGGTTACACGCACCTTAGACGTCCAAGAGACATTTCTGATCTTCATCACTTTAAAGAAATCCTTTGCAGCAGAACTGCCCAATGCGCTACGTTGTCTGATGTCTTGACTGTTGCTACCACAGGTGTTGATTGTGGATCCAGGTAATACGAAATCTTTGACAACTTCAGTCTTGTCTCCCTTCATTGTGATGCTGCTTATTGGTCCAGTGGTGAGAAATTTTGTTTTCTTTATGTTGACGTGTAATCCACACTGCAGACTGAAGTCTTCATGTGCACCAGTAAACTCTTCAAGTCATCGTCACTTTTAGCAACCAAAGTTGTATCACCTGCACATGGCAGGTGGTTGTTCATGAGTCTTCCTCCAATCCTGATGCCACACTCTTCTTCATATAGTCCAGCTTCTTGGGTTATTTCCTCAGTATACAGATTGAATAAGTATAGTGATAGGATACAACCCTGACACACTCCTGTCCTGTTTTTAAACCATGCAGTATGCCTTTGTTTTGTTCAAACAACTGCCTTTGGTCTATGTACAGGGTCCTCATGAGGACAATTAAGTGATCCATAATTTGTTATGATCCACAGAGTGAGATGCTTTTGCATAGTCAATAAAACACAAGTAAACATCTCTCGTATTCTTTGCTTTCAGCCAAGATCCATCTGACATCACAATGATATCTCTGGTTCCACATCCTCTTCTGAATCCACCTTGCATTTCTGGAAGTTCTTTGTCAATATAGTGCAACCATCTTTGAATAATCTTCAGCAAGACTTTACTTGTGTGTGCTATTAATAATATTGTGTGATAATTTCCATATTTTGTTATATCACCTTTCTTTGGAAATAGGTACAAATAGGGATCTTTTCCATATTTTCCAAATCTTTTCCAGTTGCCCAGGTAGCTTCCTTCCAAATTTCTTGGCATAGACAAGTAAGTGCTTCCAGGGCAGCATCAGTTTGTTGAAACATCTCAATGGGTATTCCATCAATTCCTAGAGAATTGTTTTTGGCCAATTCCTTCAGTGCAGCTTTGACTTCTTCCTTCATTACCATTGCTTCTTGATCATATGCCACCTCCTGAAATGGAAGAACATCAACCCATTCTTTTTAGTACAATGACTCTGTATATTCCTTCCATCTTAGTTTTGATGTTCCCTGCATCATTTAATATTTTGCCCATATGATCTTTCAGCATTGCAACTTGAGGCTC
>NW_006921670.1:7231882-7236400 GCF_000298275.1 Orycteropus afer afer
ATGGTCTGTTCCACAATCAGCTCCTGGCCTGGTTTTGGCTGAAGATATTGAGCTTTTCCACGGCCTCTTGCCACAGATGTAGTCAATCCGATTCCTGTGTGTCCCATTTGGTGAAGTCCACGTGTAGAGCCCGTTTGTGTTGTTGAAGAAAGGTGTTTGCAATGAACAAGTCATTGGTCTTGCAAAATTCTACCATGTGAGTGGATCAAATCCCAACTGATAGAAGAACCTGTATGAAAACAATGAATAATGATACCAACAGAGCTGTGGACCTATCCTGATGACACAGACAGTTTGAATATTTCCAACTGGTGTTAGGACTTGTGAATTAACCTAAAACTTGGCACTGTTCGCCAAGGCCTGCAGGGACAACTGCACTGGTGGCTGATGACTAAAACGGGAAATAGCAAAGAAGGAGACAAACTGAGCTGTGAACTTACAGCTGTCCAGAAGGCACATCCATTTTGAATCTTTACAAGTGGTGTGGCTAGTTTGCATATTTAAAGTGATAGCATTCCCGTTCAGATCCCAGGGACTAAGAATAGGCTCCACTTGATGAGGACTGCACAGACACACTAGAGGCTGACAACTGGAAAGGTGCTTGTTTTTTGTTTGTTTTTTTACTCTTCCTTTTTCCTGGTTCCCAACTCTTTTCTTTCTTGTGGTTCTTCCTATCCTTTTTTTCTTTCTTTTTGCATTTTTCTCTTTGTTGTTCTTTTACTCTAGCTCTTTTATCTTAATCCCTCCTCCCCAGATACTGTGGGGTTGTTTTTCCTCTTTTTCTATTTATATTTATCTTTTTAAAGCATTTCCTTAAATACTTCTTATTTATTGCCTTTTCCTTTCTTTCTTTCTTTCTTTCTTTTTGGTGCTTGCTCTTGTGTGTTTATGTGGTGTGTGTTTTCTGTCCTGTTTTTACTTTTTTGGTGGTTTTATTATTATTATTGTCTGAGTGGGAGACAGCAACTATGCCCATACAACCCAACTTTATGCATAACTCCTACAGTCCCATCTACTCAGTGAGGGTCACCACTCGCTTCTTCACCAACTGGCTGATGATACACAACAGCCAATAGGAGCCCGACTCACCCTTAACTGCTCTTCACAAACAGCTAAAGGAGATCTGTGCACCCACTCTCATTCTCTATTACACCCACCAGGAGACAGGTGGTGAGCTCATAAATGCTGCCAACTAGCAAACAGAGGAACACAGTACCCTGCTTATTCAGATATATCAAAAGAAAACAAAAAACGTGGACAAGTCACTCCAATGTACAATCACCAATTAAACATAAATACAACAATGTGAGAATGTCTCAGAAATAACAGACCATCACAGTCCACACAAAGAAGCAAGATAAAGTAGTAGAAACAAGGGACTAGGATACAGATGCAGAAAACACCCCTGAGGAAGGAGGAGCTCTGGAACTCCCTGATAAGGAATTCACAAGAATTCTATTTAGGTGCTTTCAATAGACTGAGAGACAGATCAATGAAAACAGTGACAAAGTTAAGGAAAACAGACAAAACCCTAGAGCAATTTGGGAAGACAATTACAAGAATAAAATGGCAAAGTAAATGAAAAAATTAGAAATGATACTAAATCTACAGATAGAGACCCAGAAGATCAACACTAAATTTTCAGAAATAGATAACACATTGAACAAGCAAAGGAGTAGAACTGAATCAAATGGAAGACAGAATTAGTGAGATTGAAGGCAAATACCTCAATACTTCTTTGTAAAAGTATCATTCAGAAAAAAAGACCAAAACAAAATGAAGAAAGCCTGTTTCACAATAAATAACAAAAATAATAACCTGCCACTCCATTTCATGCCAGTCTCTTCTACCAATTAATGCCTGAAAGCAGCCCAGTCCACCAGGAAGCCACCTACCCAATGGCACCCAGCGTTCTACTCCTTTCCCCACTCAGTGTCTTATCTATTTCTGGAAATTTAGTATTAGTCTTCTGGATTTCTGTCTGTATATTTTGTATCACCTCTAATTTTTCATTTATTTTGTCATTTTTATTCTTGTATTGTCTTTTGAAATTGTGCGAGAGTTTTCTCTGTGTTTTCCTCAATTTTGCCAGTGTTTTCCTTGATCTGTCTTTCAATTCATTGAAGGTACCTGTGGTAGTTTTGTTGCTCTGTCAATTTGGCTGGGCCTGGTTGAGTGGCTGGGCATCTTGTGGTAGTTAATACCCATGAGGAGACTGGCAATGAGCTCCATGGTGGGACCTACCAAAAGTAGCCTTTGGGATGTGGTCTGCTTCCTGTCTATAAGGAGATGCCTTGGGAATGGTCTCGAGCCTATGGCACGCTTGGACCCTGCATGTAGCTGTATCGTTGCTCAGCAGCCTGCTATGCTCTGCCAACCTTGGGACTTACAATGGACTTAAATTAATGGCCTGCCATGTGGTTTGGTAACATCAGGACCATGCCTTTTTACTTGTCAACCTTGGGGCTTCTCAGCCTCAGCAGCCAGCAGCTGTCTGAGTGAAGAGATGCCTCTAGCTCCAGTGGGCCGGGAGGCAGAGCTGGACCCCAAGGTTGAGGGGCTTTCACCCAGCCCCTAGAGCCTGGCACTTTGAACTTGGACTTAAAGCCTCCAAATTGTGAGACAATAAACTGCTGTTTATTAAGGCCATCCTATTTGTGGTACATTCCTGTCAGAGCAGCACTAGGTAACCAGAACGGTGCCTAAATATAATTGTTTTGAATTCCTGAGCGAGTTCCAATGCTGTCTTCCTCAGGGATGTGTTTTGGGTTTGTATCCTGGTCCTTTGTTCCTCCTGCTTTATGTTGCTTCTTTGTGTGGCCTGTAATGCTCTCTTGTCTCCAAGGCATTATGGTATTTTTGTCTTTATATTTAATTAGTGATTGTATGTTGGAGTGACTTGCCCACGATTTTCGTTTTCTTTGTTTGTATGTTATCCATGCAAGCAGGGTACTGTGCTTTGCTACTCTATTCACTGGTTGGCTGCACATATACACACCATCTGTCTCCTTTCCCATTGTCAGCCTCTTGCATGTCCCTGCCGTCCTTGGCAAATCGAGCCTATTCTTAGATCCCTAGAATCTGAATGAGAATGCGGTCATTTTAAAATCAAAAAGGGCTGCCACTTGTAAACATTCAAAGTGGCTGTGCCCTCAGTCACTTTAAATATCCAAAATGGCCACTGCTTGTAAACAATCAAAATGGCTATGTCCTCTGGACAGCTCAAAGTCCACAGCTCAGGTTGTCTCCCTCCTTGCTATTTCCCTTCCTAGTCATAGACCACCAGCGCAGTTGTCCCTTCAGCCCTTGGCAACCAGGGCTGATCTTTAGGTCAGTTCTCAGGTCCCAACACCACTTGGGAATATTCGGGCTGTTGGTCTCGTCAGAGTAGCTGACAGTGCACTGCTCTGACCATCTCTGTTGTTTTCATTCACGTTTTTCCACTAGTGAGTTCCTAATCCACTTCCGTATACTTCTTTTCAAAGCTCAGGGCTCCAGGATTATCTTCAATCTCTCTCTCAATTGGTTTCTCTTTTCTTTGTTGAAGAGGGACTGTGTAGCTTGTCTGCCTATTCTGCCATCTTACCTGAAGTCTCGGTTACTTCTTACTTTTGGTGGGCCAAAGCCCCCAATTCCTTCCTGAGGGAAAGCTTGGGACCTAACATGTCTGAAAGATCTTTATTCAAAATTGACTAAGAGTATGGCTTGGTATAAGGAAGCCTGGTGGTGTAGTGGGTAAGGCATTTGGCTGCTAACCAGAAGGTTGTGGGTTCAAGTCAACAGCTGCTCCATTGGAGAAAGACGAGGCACTCTATAAAGGAACCCATTGGAAACCCAGTGAGGGTTGCTATGAGTCAGAATCGACTCAATGGCAGTGGCTTTGTGGCTTGATATAAAGGAGCTCTGGTAGCGTAATGGTTTACAGCATTCAGCTGCTAATCAACACGTCAGTGGTTCGAACCCACCAGCTGCTCCAAGGGAGAAAGATGGGGCAGTCTGCTTCCATAGAGATTTGTTATTGTTGTTGTTAGGTGTCTTCACGCCGGCTTTGCCTCACAGTGATCCCACGTATAACCAAGTGAAACGTCTACCAAGTCTTGCGCCAGCTTCACCATCTTTGCTGTACCTGAGTCCATCATTGTAGCCACTGTATCCATCCATCTCACTGACGGCCTTCCCCTTTATCTCTGATCCTTTATTTTACCAAGGATGACATCCTTCTCCAGGGAATGGTCCCTTCTGACAACACAACCAAAGTCGGGGAGATGAAGTCTGGCCAACTCACTTCCAAAGAGCATTCCAACTGCACTTCTTCCAGGACGGATTTGTTCATTCTTGTGGCAGTTCATAGTACTTTCAGTATTCTTTGCCAACACCACTCTTCAGAGGGATCAGCTCTTCTTTGGTCTTCCTTATTCATTGTCCTGCTTTCACATGAGTATGAGGTGAGCATGGTTTGGGTTAGGCACACCTTAGTCTTCAAAGTGACATCTTTGCTTGTTAACACTTCAAAGAGTT
>NW_006921670.1:7236668-7242983 GCF_000298275.1 Orycteropus afer afer
GTTGTCCAGCTTCTCAGATTACTGGCACAGCATGCACGTTGTAGAGGTATGGTGAAAGGATACAACCCTGACACACACCCTTTCTGATTTTAAACTATGCAGCCTCTTGGTCTGTGATGTTCCTCGTGAGTACAATGAAGTGTTCTGGAATTCCCATTCTTCACAATGTTATGCATAATTTGTTCTGATCCACATAGTCAAATGCCTTTACTGCATCAATGAAACACAAGTAATCATCTTTCTAGTAATCTTTGCTTTCAGCCAAGATCCATCTGACATCAGCAATGGTATCCCTCATTCCATGTCCTCATCTGAATCCAGGTTGCATTTCTGAAGTTACCTGTCAATATACTGCTGCAACTATTTTTGAATTATCTTCAAGATTTTACCTGTATGTTGATATTACTGATATTGTTTGATCATTTTCACATTCTGTGGGATCATCTTTCTTTGGAATGGGCATAAATATCAATCTCTTCCAATCAGTTGGCCAGGTAGCTGTCTTCCAAATTCTTGGCATGGAATTTCTAATTTTCAGGCATCTTTTTTCTTCATAACTCTGAAAATTTTTAGGTTCTTCTTTTTGTCCACAGTGTTCTGAGATATACTGATGAAAAAATCTGATGTGGGTTTTCTTTCATCCATTGTCCGGGACACTTGGTGGGTCCTTCCTTTCTGGAAATTTAAGTCCTTCGGTTCTTGGAAATTTATTGAACAAAAAGGAATTTATTTGCTTTCTCTCCTACCATCTTGGCTTTCCGTCTGTTCCCACTTTCTGAAACATCTGTTGTTTAGCTCTTTGAAGTAAATATACCATGGACTGTGAGAAGAATAAACAAATCTATCTTAGAAGTACAGCCAGAATGCTCCTTAGAGGCTTTGTTGGACATCTTTGAGTATGTTATCAGGAGGGTATGTTGGGTATATTACCAGTCCCTGGAGGACATTGTGCTCGGCAAAGTAGAAGGTCAGCGATTAAGAGATGAAATGGACTGACACAGGGCTGCCTGTGGCTCAAACAGAGGAAGGTGTGTGCGAATGGGGCAGGATGCGGCAGTGTTGTGTTTTGCGGTACACAGGGTAGCTACGAGTTGGAGCTGACTCGACAGACCCTAATAACATGACTTTTCAAGAGATTGTGGCTGTTACTTGAGTATTTCATCCTCAGACTTTGTTTCCTAAATGCATAGCTTTATCTTTCTGAAGATATCAATGGTAGTTTTTCTGAAGCTTTCTGTAGGGTTTTCCTTAAACACCCCGTTGTCTCTCTGCAGATATCTACAGTGGACCGAGGCCAATCTCACCTTGGCCTCCCTCCTTGTCACACAGCCCACAGGGGAGACCATAAGGCTGGTGAGAGGGTTGATGGGTGAGTGCTCCCCCCGACCACTCAGGTGAGGGCTGCTGACTCTACTTCCCCACAGTGGGGGGTGGCTGTTCCATGAGGGGTCCTGCACCTAGAGAGACCAGGCGGGTCAGGAAGGACCCCAGCTGCCCCTAGCTGGGTAGGACCTGTCCTATTTACCTTTATAGAGCTGCACATTCAAGTGTGGAAAGCAGGAAGCCTTGGAGGTAAGTGAGCCATCCAGGAAGGGCCTGGGGCTGGGGCTGTCTCCTCCAGAGCCCCCTCAGACCCCTCCCAGAAACTCCCCACCCTGCCTCAGCTGGAGCCAAGAAGGGAAGATGTCCACAGAAACTAGTGTGAAGGAGAAGGATGAGGCTTTCCGTGGGCCTTTCTGCCATCACTCTGTGTTCTTGTCCCCTCCCCAGCAGGCCATGAACCCCAGGGCACAGGGAGGTCTGACTCATGCGCCCACAAGGAGACTGACCCCTGGAGGTTGCGGCCAGCCTCCTTCTTGCTAATGGGGTAAATGAGGGAGGAGGTGGCAAGGACTCCCTGCTGGGATGGAAGGGACACTCCAGCATTCGTCCTACAGAGAATCCTAGGGCACCTGGGCTGGTGCTGTGGGGCAGGGATAGAGTAGAGACCGGGGTACCCCCCTGACCACCTAGAGCAAGGTGTCCCCTAGAGCAAGAGGATCCGAGGGGTGATGAAGCAGCAAGCTTCGCCCTGGCTCCTAGCTGTGTCCTCTTGCTCCCCAGGAAAGGACAAAAGGCTCAAAAGCTGCTGTAGATCCTTATGGTGAGACTACTGACCCCGCCCTGCCTGCCACCCTAGCCCGAGGCCCTGCTGGGGTCACAGGGCCCAGCCCCTCTGTACCTTCCTGTCCCGGCAAGAGGCCAGGTGGCAAATGTCCTGTTCTTCCGGAAGAGTGGCCTCAGCCTTCCTGCTTCCTCCCTGGGTTGGGGGGTCCCCAGGCCGTCCCCTTGGGCTGGTGAATGCCTACTGTTTAGGTTACCTTGTGCCACTCAAACAGAAATACCACAGCAGCGGGAGGGGACAGATGTGGGAGGGCAGCAGTCCCTGTCCACGATGGGAGCTACAGGCTGGCAAAGGTCAGAGCAAGAGACAGGACTCTGGCTGCCTGGGGCAACCCACAGCTGGGCAGCAGGGGGAGGCCGGGGCAGGGAGGGACGGGCAGGGCCCCACTGCAGAGGCAGCACCAGAACCAGTGCCAGGCTCCTCCCATCTGCAGTTCTCTGCCACACCTAGTGCCCCAGGGGTCCGTGTGGCCCTCACCCCAGGGACACTAGTCCTGGCAGACCCACCCACTCAGGGTGAGGGCTGGCGTGGAGCCTGGCTGAGCACTCCCTTCTGGCTTCAGCAGGGCCTGGAAGGGAGCGGTGCTGTAGGGCTGGGTGGGGCGGGCCAAACTCGAGAGGTGGAGAGGCTCAGGGTGGTGGCTCTCTCCTGAGCACCCACCAGGCCTTCCCAGAGGGCAGTGGCACCTGATGACCCAGTTGTGGCTCCTGAGCCTGGTTCCTGTTCCCCACCTTTTGGTGCAACATTGAAGTGAGGTGGCCAGTGGGCTAATTCTGGGTATGCGGTCACCCAGGTGCAGGCTGGGTGGAGAGAGGCTTGATGTGTGGGCGTCCGTGCTGAGCGAGCCCCTCTGGCCACCTGGGCCTGGGCCGACTCCTCTAGTATGCCTTGTCCCACCTGACAGCCCAGGAGCCAGGCCGGGGCTGCCCTGATTTAGTCAACAAACCAAGAAGACAGCGTTGGGTGTTGATGACGGATGGGGGGAAGCACAGAGCAGGTTAGTCACTTCTGGGCCCTGCACACCCACCTCACCAATGGTCTGGAAGACTGGCCACGGCAGGGGACAGGGAGTGACGGCCACAGGCTGCTGAGTCCTATCGTTTGCACGAGTTGGTGGGGGCACGGGTGGGGCCCAGACACACAGTGGAGTCCCCCTGGTGGTTTATTGTCGGTCAGGGTGAAGCTGGGGAGCGGGCTGGGGCTTGGTGCCTCTAGCGGGGCACAGCACAGAGCTGGTAGGGGGGTGGGGACACCACTAAGCCATAGACGCCATGGTCGCTGGGCCAGGGCTGTCCGGCAGGCACCGAGAAGCTGAAACGCTGCAGGAGGCAGGTGAAGAACAGGAAAAGCTCCATGCGTGCCAGGGGCTCCCCGAGGCACAAGCGGCGGCCTGTGGGGGGCATGGGGCTCAGCAAACTTGAGGGGCTGGGGTCCCCGCTTCCACCTCCCTCAGGAAGGGGCTGGGAGCCAGGAACCCCACAGGCACCTGCTGAGAAGGGCATGAAGGCTTCTGGCTTCACGAAGCGGCCCTGGGCATCCAGGAAGTGTTCTGGGTGGAAGCGGAAGGGCTGCTCCCAGACGGCCTCATCCCTCAGCACTGACGACAGGTTGGTGATGAGCGTGGTCCCCTGCCCAGGACATGCCTGGTGTGGGTGGGGCCTGGACAGGGGACTCCGTGACCCCGGCCACCACCACACACATGGGCACACACACGATCTGCCTGGTTCACCCTGGACTCGTTCAAGGGGCACTCAGCCCAAGCAACTCCCTGTGAGCCTCCCCGTCCCCAAGGTCCCACGGGCACTCCCCCACTCCGTGGCGTGTTCAGTTTGTCTTCCACCAGACAGAGGCTCTGGACAGGACTGGCCCTGCCTCTGCTGGGTACTCGACGCCCACAGGGCTGGGCACACTTTCAGGTGCCTGGGGATGAATGACGGACAGCCTGGTGCCTGTCTGGGCTTCACCTGGCAGAGGCCATGCCAGGGTTATGAACTGGCAGGGGGCACTGAGCTGGGGTGAGAGTGTCAGCACCCTTACCTTGGGGATGAGGAAACCCTGCACTTCAGTGTCACGAGAGGTCATGTGAGGCAAGCCCAGTGGCAGTATGTCCCCAAAGCGCTGCACCTCGTGGACCACGGCTGTGGTGAACGGCATGTGGGCCTGGTCCCCCATCTCAGGTGGCCGCACCTGCCCTATCACCTCATCGATCTCCTCCTGGACACGACCTGGACAGAGAGGGGAGCCAGGACCCAGGGGCCCAGACCCTGAGCCCACCAGGGTCCAGCCCAAAAGCCCTCTGTGGAGGGGTCCATGGTGACAGGAGCCAGGGCCAAGCCTCTGCTTGAGAGCCCTGGTATCCATGTTAAACTGGGGGAGGCGGGTTTGGCCACCCTGTCCGCCCCCCCAGCCCCAGGCTCCTCACGCTGCACGTCCGGGTGCAGAAGCATGAGCAGCAGGCCCCAGGCCAGCGTGGTGGAGGTGGTCACCATCCCTGCAGTAAACAGGTCTCCCACCACCAGACGCAGGTTCTCCTCAGTGAAGCTGCTCTCGGGGTTCCCCTTGGCCTGACCCAGGCAGAGACAGTCAGACCAGGGGCAGAGGGGAGGCCCCAGACGGCTCCCACCCGGCTTCTGTCATCCCTGGGGGATGCCCTGGAGACTCTGTGCATACTCCCATCTCCCCGATGCCGGCAGCTACCCCTCACCTTCTCCATCTCATCCAGGAAGGCGTCGCTGAGGTCGCGAGGTGGCTGACCTAGGTCCCGGGTCTCCCGGTGTTTGGCCATCAGCTCATCCATGAGCACCACGAACCCCTTCTGTCCCGGGAAGACCTTGCTGGTGAGCCCGGGGATGCGCAGGAGCACTGGGACCGCATTCAGCACCTGTGCGGCCACAAGAGAGGCTTAAGGTTCTTCCTGTGCTCAGCGGGGCCCAGCCTCAGGTCCCAGTGGGACCCTGGGCCTGCTTTTGCTCTCTCTGTAGCCCTCCTGGAATCTCTTTTTTCCAATGCCCCTAATACAAATCTGCTTGCGTGAGGTAAAGTGTCACAGGAACGTGGCCTCCTCCAGGAAGCTCACCTTGCCTGCACCCTGCCCCACCTGCGTTGCGCCCTTTCCTCCTTTGTCCCCTGCACCTCACGCAGGAAGCCTGACTCCTCCTTCACTCCGTCCTCCACCAGCAGCAAGAGCTTGAGGAGCACAGGGTCGTCATACTCGAAGCGCCACCCGTGGGTGAGGGAGGCGATCACGTTGGTCACCGCCTTGTTCAGGAGGACGTTGGGGCTGAAGGGGCATCCTGGGAAGAGGGGGTGGGTCACAGGGCGCCTCTCTGCCCGCCCCCGCCCGTGTACCAGCGCCCCAGCTCTTACCTGCCTGGGCCGCGAAAGCTGCACAGAGGTAGGCGGCCTCCTCGGTCACCCATTGCTCCAGCGACTTCTTCCCCACGCCGAAGTTGCGGAGTGTAGACACAGAGAAGCGCCGCTGCTCGCGCCACGCGTGTCCATAGCGCGCCAGGATCACGCCTGCCCGGGAGGAGAAAGCTCGTGGGTGGGGCTGGCACGCACTGGCCCCGCCCCTGCCACATCACGCCCCCGTGGTCTGGACAGACCCGGAGCCGACCCGCCGCCCCCTGGACAGGAAGAGGTCCCGCCTCCGCCCCGCTGCAGTCCTACCAGGAACAGGCACCGCCCCCTGGCCACCCAGCCCCCTCCCACGGGACAAGCCCCGCCCTGAATAGGCCCCGCCTTCCAGCCGCCTTTCCTGGAGTTGCTCCGCCTGGGTGCGCCCCCCAGCGCCAGGCCTATAGACTGATAGCTGGGTCTTTGGGACGCCATCCCTGCCCAGGTGGTGACCTGCCTTGCGCGCGCGGCCCGTAGCCCAGGTGCTCGTAGACGGGCGTGTATGGGCGGTCGGACGTGTCCTCGCCGCGGAGTACCAGCGCCTCGCGCACTGCCTCCAGCCCATTGAGCACGACCACGGGCGTCCAGCCCATCTGCAGGCTGAACACGTCCCCGAAGCGGCGCCGCAGCTGCAGGGCGAGGGCCAGGGCGCCCGTCAGTCCCACACTCCGCGGCTGTGGCCCCCATTCTCACCGCGCACCCTTGGTCCTTCCTGTGGCCCCTCCAAGAGGGTCACAGACAAAATCTGGCTTCAT
>NW_006921670.1:7243658-7245029 GCF_000298275.1 Orycteropus afer afer
CGCGTCCGCCGGTGCATCAGGTCCACCAGGAGCAGGAAAACGGCCACGGCCACGGCCACGGGCATCAGGGCCTCCCCAGTCAGCAGCCCCATGGCTGCCTCTCCTCCTGTCGGCTCCTCTGTCAGACTGAGTGGGTGCTCCCCAGATCCGTGGGTAATGCGGTGCACACCTGACACCCTCAGGCCGAACCAGGTGCCTAGGACCAGACCTGTGCCCTGCACTCCCGGACGGTTTGTCCAGCCTGCTGTCCGTGTTATAAAAGCACAAGCCCTGGCCTTTGTTTTCTACCCTCAGCCAGTCAGCTGTTGCTCTAGGTTTCTACCAAACAAGGCTGGAAGGGAGGAGTCAGTCCAGGGTGTGGCCACAGCGGGCCAGCCTCTGCAGGGTGGGGGTTGGAGGCTTAAGAGAAGAAAGCTAGCCTCCCCCCGCCCTTTCAGGCTCTGCAGGCTCCGGCCAGCAGCCTGGGGGGTGGGGGAAGGGGTGGAACCACGCCCCTTCCTCCTTGGCCTTGTGTCTCCTAGCACTTTAAAGGGCTACCACACTGCTGCCTAGGACTGCCCCCTCACTTGCAACTTCCTAGAGTGGCCTGCACTCTCCACGTGTGTCACTGTCACTTGCCTGGGGTTGAGATTATCTTCAGAAGGGCCGCATGCGGGGAGAGGAGATGAGGTCCTCAGTTTCCCCCATCTCCTCACACTATGCAGACCTGACACCCAGACTCCCACACACTGTCCCACAACTACTCAAACATGCACACGCAGACCAGCTCACACACATATCCACACACCCTGAAACCACCCTACACGGACAGACATCGATACAGCCCTCCCTTCACACTGACACACACACACACACACACACACTTATACCACTCACACAGGCAAACTCAGCGCCAAGTCAGACGACAGCTTGTTTCTTTTTTAAGGGCGCCACCAGGAAGCTCAGGGCACCGGGCTGCTGAGCACAGAAAGGAATCTGCTCTGAGGGGAGTGGGGCTGCTTCCCGCTCCTGCCAGTCACCTGCCCTGAACCAGCAGCTGCTCAGATTCTTTCTGGAAACACCCACTGCCATCCAGTCAAATCTGACCCCTAGTGACTCTCATTGGGTTTCCAAGGCTGTAAATCTTTATGGAAGCAGACTGCCTCATCTTCCTCCCATGGAACAGCTGGTGCGTTGGAACCGCCGACCTGGTTAGCAGGCAAATGTGTTACTCACTACAGCACCCTTGGGAGACAAGGGCCTGGAGAGCCAGTGGGTGCTGTGGCTTCCTCTCGCCCTCACAGGCGCCTTGAGACCACAAAGCAATGAGCGGACTCCTGCACCCCCCTTCGGGCCTCACCCCGTCCTGCCGCCACCTCTCCTAAACCTGCC
>NW_006921670.1:7245699-7246929 GCF_000298275.1 Orycteropus afer afer
AAGGACCACTCATGACGTGGGAGCCCCAGAGAATGTCCATGTTGGCCAGGGCCTTGGAGAACGAGTCCGACCTGTGCTTCCTTTTTTCTTTTTAAAATTAACCTGTTTCCGTCTCGCAGTGTCTTACTGCTGTCAGTGAAGTGCTTGCCTGTAGTCTGGAGAGTCCAAGTTGTAGAAGACACTGAACAGCTGCCTTTCTCCCCGCCCCTTCTCACCCTCAATCCCATTCCCTCTGCGGGGTGGAAACGTTCCCCGCTTCTAGCCTTTGTAGCTGTAGCCTTTGCTTCTTGCCTCCATATTTCCAAGTAAAAAGTTCATCCTGTTTTCTCCTGATTTTTCACATTTAAACGTTTGCTGATGAATTTCTACAGTGGAAGCTGATGGTGTAGGGCTCAGGCCAAGTGGACCCTTATTGTTATTTTCAAATTTATTCCATATTGTTCTCCCACTCTATCCAGGGTGTTCTGAAATTATCCCCGTCCAAGTGGTAGACAATGTTATCAAGGCACCATCTACTTCTTCTGATCTCAAGGTCATGCAGGCTGAGGATCACATGGTCTACTAGTCCTTTGGACTAATTGTTTCCATGGGTCTACGGTTTTCTTCCTTCTTCTTTGCTCTGGATGAGGAGAGACCCATCATTGCATGTAGATGGCTCTTGCAAGCTTTGAAGACCCCAGTCAGTGCTCACCAAAGTGGGATGTAGAACAATGTTTTTTGTAATATGTTATGCCAATTGAGCTTGATGTTCCCTGTGATCACAGCCCCAAGGCCACAGGTCCAACTACTCACACCCTCAGGGTGGCTGACTGTGGCCAAGAAGCCACCACAACCTTGTCCCTTGTCAGCTCCACTATACGCCTGGACATTCTTACAGCACGTACAAATGTGCCTGTAGAAACATTGTCTGCCAACCCTGTACATGGTCATGGGCACACTCCCCGCAGCACAGACATACTGCTCATTCAGCCTGTCCTCCCATCCATCTACCCATAGATCAATGCTTGCCGTCACTAACAGTGTGGTACAGTATATGCAAAAGGGTTATCTTTGTTGTCTTTGCCTCCCATAGGCCGCTCTATCTCTTCCTCTTCCTCAGTGCCACAGTGTGCATCACTCACTATTGGTGCATTGCCTTTCCCTTCACCCAAAGCAATACTTGTCTCTACCTATCTAGTGGTTTTCCCACCCCTATCCTCTCCTCCAGGGTTACAGGTGAAGAGAGACAAC
>NW_006921670.1:7276875-7277721 GCF_000298275.1 Orycteropus afer afer
CCAATGCTGCTTCTTCCTCAGGGATGTGTTCTGGGTCTGTATCCTGCTCCCTTGTTTCTACCACTTTATCCTGCTTCTTCGTGTGGACTGTGATGCTCTGTTGTCCCCGAGGCATCGTGGTGTTGTTGTATTCAGATTTCTGTTAACTGTTTGTGGAGAGCAGCCAAAGGTGATTCAGGCTCTTCTTGGTGTTTTTTTATTGTTGGCCCATTGGTGGAGAAGGAGGTAGTGGCTGTCACTCAGTAAGTGAAGTTGCAGGAGATGTGGGTATAGTTGTGTCCTATGGGCACTGTTGCTGTCTCCTACTCAGTTACACAAAAATTACAAATGATCAAAAAACTAAAAGCACTTGGACAAAAAACACACCATGTAATCACACAGGAACAGTAACCAGAAAAAAGGGAAAAAGAAGAAGGAAAAAACAAGAAAATCTGCAATATCTGGGGATAGGGCACTAAGAGAAAAAAGGTAGAGAAGGAGAATAATGAAGAAAAAAATGGGAAATATGCAAAAAGAAAACAAAGGAACAGGGTTAACCATGAGAATAAAGGGGAAAAAAATTAACTTGAGAAAAAAAAATTTTAACCAGGAACAGGGAAAAGAAAAAAAGCTGAAAACTAGGACCCAGGAGAGGAAGAATAAATATAATAGTAAAAAGTACAGAAGTATTATTAATAATAGTAGTTTTAAAACAAACAAATACAAGCAAACTAATCACCAGAAAAAAGAAAGCAAAAAAGAAAAAATAATGAAAAAAGAGAAAAAAAATCGGTGGAGGACAGGGCAGGGCACCCAGGCTCCGTCTGAGCACACAGACTGTGATGGAGTTCCTGTGGGCCCAGAAGG
>NW_006921670.1:7278071-7281892 GCF_000298275.1 Orycteropus afer afer
AGGATCACTCAGGATCACTGCCAGACCGCAGCTCTGTCTGTCTCCTTTTTTGGTATTTTCATGTAAATTCTTCTGCTAGTTGGGGTTTAGTCCACTTCTGTATCCTTCCCTTCAAGGCTCAGGGGTCCAGGATTATCTTCTGTGTCTGTGTTAATTGGTTTCCCTTTTCTTTGTTGAAGAAGGTCTGTGCACTCTTTCTGCCTAGTCCACCATCTTACCGGAACTCTCCAGCTGCTCTTTGCAATCTTGTTTCAGTCCTTTAGCTTGTCATTCTTTCATTTTCTTTAGCTACTCTCCATTCAAGGTCAAGTTTCAGAGTCTCTTCTCACATCCATTTTGGTCTTTTCTTCCTTTCCTGTCCTTTTAATGACCTTCTGCTTTCTTCATGGATGATGTTCTTAATGTCATCCCACAATTCTTCAGGTTTTCAGTCACTGCTGTTCAATGCGCCAAACCTATTCTTTAGATGGTCTCTAAATTCAGGAGGGATATAACCAAGTCATATTTTGGCTCTCAGGGACTTGATTTAATTGTTTCAGCTTGAACTTGAACTTGCATATGAAAAGTTGATGGTCTGTTCCACAGTCAGCTCCTGGCCTTGTTTTGGCTGAAGATACAGAGCTTTTCCATCACATCTTGCCACAGATGTAGTCATTCTGATTCCTGTTTGCTCCATCTGGTGAAGTCTACATGTACAGCCACCATTTATGTTATTGAAAACAAGGTATTTGCAATGAATAAGTAATTGGTAGTGCAAACTTCTACCATGTGATCTCCAGTGTCATTTCTATCACCAAGGCCATATTTCCTATCTACCAGTGATTCTTCTTTGTTTCCAACTTTTGCATCCCACCACCAGTGATAATCAACACATTTTGATTGCCTGTTTGGTCAATTTCAGAGTGCAGAAGTTGGTAAATATCTTCAATTTCCTCATCTTTGGCTTTGGTGGGTGGTGCGTAAATTTGAATAATAGTAGTATCAACTGGTCTTCCTTGTAGGCAAATGGATATTACCCTGTCACTGACAGCATTGTACTTCAGG
Source organism: Orycteropus afer afer (assembly GCF_000298275.1). Taxonomy (NCBI): domain Eukaryota; kingdom Metazoa; phylum Chordata; class Mammalia; order Tubulidentata; family Orycteropodidae; genus Orycteropus; species Orycteropus afer. The sequence continues at coordinate 7,279,116 of NW_006921670.1, forward strand.
ATAGATCTTGAAACATTCTTTGTGATGATGAATGCCCCGCCTTACCTCTTCAATTTGTCATTCCAATCATATTACATCATATGTTTGTTGCATTCAAAATGGCCAAAACAAGTCCATTTTAGCTCACTAATGCCTAGCATATCTATCTTTATGGGTTCCATTTCATTTTTAACAACTTGTATTTTCCCTAGATTCATACTTCGTACATTCCATGTTCTGATTTTTAATGGATGTGTGCAGCTGTTTATTCTCATTTTGAGTCAGGCCACATCAGCAAATGGAGGTTCCAAAAGCTTTTCTCCGTCCACATCTCTATTCTGAGGAGGCAGCACTTCCCCAGACATGTTTTGAGTGCCTTCTGACCTGAGGGGCTCATCTTCTGGCACTATTTTGGATGCTGTTTCGGGGCTATTCATAAAGTTTTCCAGTAATATGTCAGACAGTGTTTCACTGCTATTCATAAGGTTATCACTGGCCAATTCTTTGAGAAGTGGATGGTCCCTTTCTTCTTCTGAGTCTGTCTTAGTCTGGAAGCTCTGTGGAAAGCTGTCCACCATGGGTGACCCTGCTGGTATTTGAAATACTGGTGGCCTAGCCTCCAGCCTCCCAGCAACACACAAAACGTCATACTATGACAAAGTGACAGATGAGTGGTGGTCACTCTCAATAGGGCACAATTTCTCAGTATTGCTGGGTCAGAAATAATCATTGAACATGTTGAACGCCAATGACACATGGGCACACAGTCCAGAGGGCCTGGAGCTTTTCAGAGGGCCCCTGAGAAAACATCCTCCCTGGGCGGTGAGAAGGGGGCGGGGACAGAAGGTGGGAGCTTCTGATGGGGAAAGCGCTTCCACACTCTTGGACACTGCAGTGTCTCCAGAGAGCGAGCGAGCCCCACACGCCCTGTGCTGGACAAGGGGGCCTTGGGTGGAGCAGTCCTGAGCAGGCCTGCCTGGCCATCTTGCTCAGGAAGCTATGCCTCCCCACACCCTCACTCTTATGTGGGCCTCAGCCTTGGGGTTCAGTCGGGTTAAATAACTCAGCAATCCCACCCCTTTCATTGTTGAGGAATGATGCAGCCAGAGGCCCCAGCTAGGCTGGTGTGGCACCCCTGCTTGGAGGGGACAGGAGACGGCAGAGGAAGTGCCTGGCAGCCATGGTTCCAGCCTGGAGGGGGCGCTCCTGGCACGGGCTTGTTCCAAGGTTGGTGCCTTTCCTCGGAGGCTGGCGCCCACGGAAGGGGACGGCAGGGGCAGGTTTAGGAGAGGTGGCGGCAGGACGGGGTGAGGCCGGAAGGGGGGCACAGGAGTCTGTTCATTGCTTTGTGGTCTCAAGGCGCCTGTGAGGGCGAGAGGAAGCCACAGCACCCACTGGCTCTCCAGGCCCTTGTCTCCCAAGGGTGCTGTAGTGGGTAACACATTTGCCTGCTAACCAGGTCGGCGGTTCCAACCCACCAGCTGTTCCATGGGAGGAAGATGAGGCAGTCTGCTTCCACAAAGATTTACAGCGTTGGAAACCCAATGGGGGTGGGTCATTAGGAGTCAGATTTGACTGGATAGCAGTGGGCATTTCCACAAACAATCTGAGCAGCTGCTGGTTCAGGGCAGGTGACTGGCAGGAGCGGGAAGCAGCCCCACTCCCCTCAGAGCAGATTCCTTTCTGTGCTCAGCTGCCCCGGTGCCCTAAGCTTCCTGGTGGCTCCGTCAAAAAGAGAAAGTGGCCATCTGACTTGGGGCTGGCTTTGCAGGTGTGAGTGGTATTAGTGTGTGTGTGTGTCAGTGTGAGAGTGAGGGCTGCGTTAATGTCTGTCCGTGTGGGGTGGTGTCACGGGGTGTGCATATGTGTGTGAGCGGTTCTGCATGTGCATGTGGGAGTGGTATGGGACTGTGTGTGGGAGTCTGGGTGTCAGGTCTGCATAGTGTGAGGGGTGGGTGGAAACTGAGGACCTCATCTCCCCTCCCCCCACGCGGGCCCTCTGAGCATAATCTCAACCCCAGGCAAGTGACAGTGGCACACCTGGAGAGTGAAGGCCACTCTAGGATGTGGCAGGTGAGGGCCAGTCCAGGGGATCTGGTTGTAGCCCTTTAGGGTGTGGGGAGACACGAAGCAGAGGAGGAAAGGGAGGTGGCTCTTCCCCCCCCTTAGCAGCCAGATGCCGGCCAGATCCTGCAGAGCCAGAAAGGGGAAGGGGAGAGGGAGGGGGCCTTCAGCTCTTAGGCCTCCAACCCTCACCCTGCAGAGGCCAGACCTGCTGTGGCCACCTGGAGCCTGCCCCAGACTGGCTCCTCCCTCCCAGCCTCAGACAGTGCAGACATTGAACACGCAGGCAGGCAGAGGGCAGAGGGTAAAGGCCAGTCCTTGTCCCTTTATAACATGGGGCGGGTGGGCTGGACAAGCCCTCTGGGTGTGGAGGGCACAGGTCTGGTCCTAGGAACCTGGTTGGGCCTGAGGGTGTCAGGTTGTGGCCATGGCTACTCATGACCTCTGGGAGGTCTGTCAGAGGAGGAAGACATAGAGAGGTGCATGGGAGGTACAGACAACATAAAAACCCTTTTGCATATATAGTACTGCATTGTCAGTGAAGGCAAACATGGCTATATGGGTGGATAGATGGATGGACAGGCTGAACTATTAGGTATGTCTATGCAGGGGGGAGTATGTCTGAGACCATGCATAGGGTTGGCAGACAATGTTTCTACAAGTGTATTTGTATGTTCTGTAAGAATTCCCAGGTGTATAGTAGAGCTGACAAGGGACAAGGTTGTAGTCACTTC
>NW_006921670.1:7282602-7284026 GCF_000298275.1 Orycteropus afer afer
AAAGTGAATTTGCTCTGTAAACTTTCACCCAAATAACAATTAAAAAATAAAAATGTGGAGTGTGGAGAGGGATGAAGTCCAGGAAGTGTGTGTGTGTGGGGGGGGCACAGGCAGGTGGAAAACACAGAAATTATGCAAGACTCAAGGGCGCTGATGACCTCAGGAGTAATTCCCAGAGTTTGGACCTTGCTGTCTAGTTGTCTAGTGCCCTCACCTGTACAATGACATGCTGCCTCGTGCTTACAGACCGCGTGGGTGGCTTCTGTTTAATCAAAGCTGGGCAGTAGGACCCAGGGGGGGACCTCAACGTGGACAGGATGTGACTCCTTAGGTCACGAGGCCAGATTTTGTCTGTGACCCACTGCAAGGGGCCAGAGGAAGAACTAAAGTTGCGCGGTGAGAATGGGGGCCACAGCCGCGGAGTGTGGGACTGACGGGCGCCCTGGCCCTCTCCCTGCAGCTGCGGCGCCGCTTCGGGGACGTGTTCAGCCTGCAGATGGGCTGGACGCCCGTGGTCGCTGGTGCTCCGCGGCGAGGACACGGCCGACCGCCCACCCATGCCCGTCTACCAGCACCTGGGCTACGGGCCGCGCGCGCAAAGCAGGTCACCACCGGGGCAGACATGGCGTCCCAAAGACACAGCTAAGAGGGTCTACAGGCCTGGCGCTGGGAGGTCGCACAAGGCGGAGCAACTACTGGAAAGGCGGCTGGAGGGCGGGTCCGGATCGGGGCGGGGCTGTCCCGTGGGAGGACGCTAGCGGTCCGGGTTCGGTGCCTGTTCACAGTAGGACTGCCCCGGGGTGGGGGCGGGGCCTCTTCCTCTCCCCGCAGCCGGGAGGCGGGCCGGGGCCTGTACTTGGCTGCAGCGGGACGGAGGCGGGGACTGTTTTTTGTAGGGCTGTAGCTGGGCGGGGGCGGGGCCTGCTCCTAGGAGGCAGCCGCGAGGCGAGGGCGGGGCCCGAGGCTGTCTCAGCCTGTGGCTGGCCCCGCGACGCAGGGACCGGACCTGTTCCTTGTTAAACTGCGGCGCAGCGGGGGCGGGACCTGGTGGGGAGGCGGGGCCTATGGAGGGCGAGGCAGCTGCGGGCGGCGCCGGTGCCTGTCCGGGCGGGACGGTGCCACTGCGTGCTGGCCTAGCTCCACCAGCCTGTTCCCTCGACGCTTGGTCCTGGCGCGCTATGGACTCTCGCGCGAGCCGCGGCGCTTCTCCGTGTCCACACTGCGTAACTTCGGCGTGGGCAAGAAGTCGCTGGAGCAGTGGGTGACCCAGGAGGCCGCCTGCCTCTGTGCAGCCTTCGCGGCGCAGGCAGGTGAGAGCTGGGGCGCTGGGACACGGGCGGGGGCGGGCAGAGAGGCGCCCTGTGACCCGCCCCCTCTTCCCAGGACGCCCCTTCAGCCCCGACGTCCTCCTGAACAAGGCGGTG
>NW_006921670.1:7287414-7288467 GCF_000298275.1 Orycteropus afer afer
CGCACTTGAATGTGCAGCTCTATAAAGGTAAATAGGACAGGTGAGACCCAGCTAGGGACAGCCAGGGGTCCTTCCTGACTAGCCCAGCCTCTCTAGGTGCAGGCACCCTCACGGGACAGCCACCCCACTGTGGGGAAGTAGAATCCGCAGCCCCCACCCGAGTGGTCTGGGGGAGCACTCACCCATCAACCCCCACACCGGCCTTATGGTCTCCCCTATGGGCTGCGTGACTAGGAGGGAGGCCGAGGTGAGATCGGTCTCGGTCCACTGTCGATACCTGCAGAGAGACGATGGGGTGTTTTAAGGAAAACCTCTACAGAAAGCTTCAGAAAAACTACCGTTGATATCTTCAGAAAGATAAAGCTATGCATTTAGGAAACGAAGTCTCCAAGAAAGAAATATTCAAACAATAACAGCCACAAACTCTTAAAAAGTCATGTTGTTAGGGGCTGTCAAGTCAGTTCAAATTCATAGCTACCTTTGCACCGCAAAACACACTGCCCCATCCTCATGCGGGTTCCTCTGTTTGAGCCCATCGTTCCCACCCTTGTGTCAGTCTATTTCATCTCTTACTCGTTGACCCCCCACTTTGCCAACCACAAAGTCCTCCAGGGACTGGTAATGTACCCAACACAGCCTCCTGATAACATACCCAAAGATGTCCAACAAAGCCTCTAAGGAGCATTCTGGCTGTACTTATTCTAAGATGGATTTGTTCATTCTTCTCACAGTCAATGGTATATTTACCTCAAAGAGCTAAACAACAGATGTTTCAGAAAGTGGGAACAGACGGAAAGCCAGGATGGTAGGAGAGAAAGCAAATAAATTCCTTTTTGTTCAATAAATTTCCAAGAACCGAAGGACTTAAATTTCCAGAAAGGAAGGACTCACCAAGTGTCTAGGACAATGGATGAAAGAAAACCCACATCACATTCTGTCATCAATATCTCTCAGAACACTGAGGACAAAGAGAAGAACCTAAAAATTTTCAGAGCTCTGGTAGCATAGTGGCTAAGACACTTGCCTGCTAACCAGACGGCTGGCGGTTCAAAC
>NW_006921670.1:7290820-7295601 GCF_000298275.1 Orycteropus afer afer
GAGATGGATGGATACAGTGGCTGCAACGATGGACTCAGGTACAGCAAAGATGGTGAGGCTGGGGCAAGACTGGGTGACATTTCACTTGGTTGTACATGGGATCACTGTGAGGCAAAGCCGGCTTGAAGATACCTAACAACAACAATAACAAATCTTTATGGAAGCAGACTGCCCCATCTATCTCTCTCAGAGCAGCTGGTGGGTTTGAACCACTGACCTTTTGATTAGCAGCTGAATGGTTTAAACCATTATGCCACCAGAGCTCCTTTATATCAAGCCATAAAGCCACTGCCATTGAGTTGATTCTGACTCATAGCAACCCTCACTGGGTTTCCAATGGGTTCCTTTATAGAGTGCCTCGTCTTCCTCCCATGGAGCAGCTGTTGACTTGAACCTGCAACCTTCTGGTTAGCAGCCAAATGCCTTACCCACTACACCACCAGGCTTCCTTATACCAAGCCACACTCTTAGTCAATTTTGAATAAAGATCTTTCAGACATGTTAGGTCCCAAGTTTTCCCTTAGGAAGGAATTGGGGGCTTTGGGCCACCAAAAGTAAGAAGTAACTGAGACTTCCGGTAAGATGGCAGAATAGGCAGACAAGCTACACAGGCCCTCTTCAACCAAGAAAAGAGAAACCAACTGAGGGAGATATTGAAGATAATCCTGGAGCCCTGAGCTTTGAAAGAAGTATACGGAAGTGGATTAGGAACTCACTAGTGGAAAAAGGTGAATGAAAACAACAGAGACAGTCAGAGCAGTGCACTGTCAGCTACTCTGACGGCACCAACAGCCTGAATATTTCCAAGTGGTGTTGGGACCTGAGAACTGACCTAAAGATCAGCCCTGGTTGTCAAGGGCTGAAGGGACTACTGTGCTGGTGGTCTATGACTAGGCAGGCAAACAGCAAGGAGGGAGACAACCTGAGCTGTGGACTTTAAGCTGTCCAGAAGACGTAGCCATTTTGATTGTTTACAAGCAGTGGCCATTTTGGATATTTAAAGTGACTGAGGGCACAGCCACTTTGAATGTTTACACGTGGCTGCCCTTTTTGATTTTAAAGTGACTGCATTCTCATTCAGATTCTAGGGATCTAAGAATAGGCTCGATTTGCCAAGGACGGCAGGGACATGCAAGAGGCTGACAACGGGAAAGGAGACAGATGGTGTGTATATGTGCAGCCAACCAGTGAATAGAGTAGCAAAGCACAGTACCCTGCTTGCATGGATAACATACAAACAAAGAAAACGAAAATCATGGGAAAGTCACTCCAACATACAATCACCAATTAAATATAAACACAAAAACATCATAATGCCTTGGAGACAAGAGAGCATTACAGGCCACACAAAGAAGGAACATAAAGCAGGAGGAACAAAGGACCAGGATACAAACCCAAAACACATCCCTGAGGAAGACAGCATTGGAACTCGCTCAGGAATTCAAAAGAATTATATTTAGGCACCGTTCTGGTTACCTAGTGCTGCTCTGACAGGAATGTACCACAAATAGGATGGCCTTAACAAACAGGAGTTTATTGTCTCACAATTTGGAGGCTTTAAGACCAAGTTCAAAGTGCCAGGCTCTAGGGGCTGGGTGAAAGCCCCTCAACCTTGGGGTCCAGCTCTACCTCCTGCTCCCGGCCCACTGGAGCTAGAGGCAGCTCTTCACTCAGACAGCTGCTGGCTGCTGAGGCTGAGAAGCCCCAAAGTTGAAAAGTAAAAAGGCATGGTCCTGATGTTACCAAACCACATGGCAGGCCATTAATTTAAGTCCATTGTGAGTTCCAAGGTTGGCAGAGCATAGCAGGCTGCTGAGCAACGACACAGCTACATGCAGGGTCCAAGCGTGCCATAGGCTCGAGACCATTCCCAAGGCTTCTTATAGACAGGAAGCAGAGCACATCCCAAAGGCTGCTTTTGGTAGATCCCACCATGGAGCTCATTGCCAGTCTCCTCATGGGGATTAACTACCACCAGCTGCCCAGCTACTCAACCAGGCCCAGCCAAATTGACACACAAAACTACCTCAGGTACCTTCAATGAATTGAAAGACAGGTCAAGGAAAACTCTGACAAAATTGAGGAAAACACAGAGAAAACTCTCGCACAATTTCAAAAGACAATACAAGAATAAAAATGACAAAATAAATGAAAAATTAGAAATGATACAAAATATACAGACAGAAATCCAGAAGACTAATACTAAATTTCCAGAAATAGATAAGACACTGATTGGAGAAAGGAGTAGAATGCTGGGTGCCATGGGTAGGTGGCTTCCTGGTGGACTGGGCTGCTTTCAGGCATTAATTGGTAGAAGAGACTGGCACAAAATGGAGTGGCAGGTTATTATTTTTATTATTTATTGTGAAACTTAGGCTTTCTTCATTTTGTTTTGGTCTTTTTTTCTGATTGATATTTTTACAAAGAAGTACTGAGGTATTTGCCTTCAATCTCACTAATTCTGTCTTCCATTTGATTCAATTCTACTCCTTTGCCTGTTCAATGTGTTACCTATTTCTGAAAATTTAGTGTTGATCTTCTGGATCTCTATCTGTAGATTTAGTATCATTTCTAATTTTTCATTTACTTTGTCATTTTATTCTTGTAATTGTCTTCCCAAATTGCTCTAGGGTTTTGTCTGTGTTTTCCTTAACTTTGTCACTGTTTTCATTGATCTGTCTCTCAGTCTATTGAAAGCACCTAAATAGAATTCTTGTGAATTCCTTATCAGGGAGTTCCAAAGCTGCTCCTTCCTCAGGGGTGTTTTCTGCATCTGTATCCTAGTCCCTTGTTTCTACTACTTTATCTTGCTTCTTTGTGTGGACTGTGATGGTCTGTTATTTCTGAGACATTCTTACATTGTTGTATTTATGTTTAATTGGTGATTGTATGTTGGAGTGACTTGCCCACGATTTTTGTTTTCTTTTGATATATCTGAATAAGCAGGGTACTGTGTTCCTCTGGTTGCTAGTTGGCAGCATTTATGAACTCACCACCTGTCTCCTGGTGGGTGTAATAGAGAATGAGAGTGGGTGCACAGATCTCCTTTAGCTGTTTGTGAAGAGCAGTTAAGGGTGAGTCAGGCTCCTGTTGGTTGTTGTGTATCGTCAGCCAGTTGGTGAAAAAGTGAGTGGTGACCCTCACTCAGCAGATGGGACTGTAGGAGTTATGCATAAAGTTGGGTTGTATGGGCATAGTTGCTGTCTCCCACTCAGACAATAATACTAATAAAACCACCAAAAAAGTAAAAACAGGACAGAAAACACACACCACATAACACACAAGAACAAGCACCAAAAAGAAAGAAAAAAAAAAAAAGGGAAAGGCAATAAATGAGAAATATTTAAGGAAATGCTTTACAAAGATAAATATAAATAGAAAAAGAGGGAAAAAAAAAAAACCCCACAGTATCTGGGGAGGGGAGAATAAGATAAAAGAGCTAGAGTAAAAGAACAACAAAGAGAAAAATGCAAAAAGAAAAGAAAAGGATAGGGAGAACCACAAGAAAGAAAAGAGTTGGGAACCAGGAAAAAGGAAGAGTAAAAAAACAAACAAAAACTTTCCAGTTGTCAGCCTCTAGTGTGTCTGTGCAGTCCTCATCAAGTGGAGCCTATTCTTAGTCCCTGGGATCTGAACGGGAATGCTATCACTTTAAATATGCAAACTAGCCACACCACGTGTAAAGATTCAAAATGGATGTGCCTTCTGGACAGCTGTATGTTCACAGCTCAGTTTGTTTCCTTCTTTGCTGTTTCCCTTTTTAGTCATCAGCCACCAGTGCAGTTGTCCCTGCAGACCTTGGCGAACAGCGCTGAGTTTTAGGTTAATTCACAAGTCCTAACACCAGCTGGAAACATTCAAACTGTCTGTGTCATCAGAATAGGTCCACAGCTCCGTTGGTATCATTATTCATTGTTTTCATTCAGGTTCTTCTACTAGTTGGGATTTGATCCACTTCTGTATCCTTTCAAAGCTCAGGGCTACAGCATCATTTTCTGTATCCCTGTCAATTATTTTCTCTTTTTTGTTGTTGTTGAAGAGGGTCTGTGTAGTTTGTCTACCTATTCTGCTATTGTACCCAAAGATTCTCCCCTCCATTTAATTTGTTTTCTCTTTATCTATCATCAATTCATCTAAGCTCTATGCCAAAAATATAAATCTCCTTTCAATACATTTAGACTCCAGGTAATTTCTCAATGATCTTTTGTCATGGAGACACATCTCATGGAGTCCCCCCATCATCCTGCTTGCATCTGGATGGGGTGCACTTGAGGCCTCTGCTGAGCTGTCTAAGGTTTCCTGTTAGGATGCTAGGGAGCTCTTCACTACGCTTCTGCACTGGATCCCAACTATCCTCTTTTTTGGTTACTTCTTTCCCTTGGTGGAGCACAGCCCCAAATTCCTTCCTAAGGGGTAGTCTTTTTCTTTTGTGATTTGGGTGAAGATTTACAGAGCAAAGCACTTTTCATACAGCAGTTCACATATACTCTGTCTCATGTCATTGACCACAATTTACCACAGTGCAACAGCTCCCCTCCCACTTCCTCCCCATAGTTGTTACCTCTTCCGTGTCCATCCCTCCATACACTCCTGCCCCCCTGAGCTGTCTCCCTGTGCATAAGCAGCCCTTCTTTCTCCCATGATTGTTCTCTCCAATGAGTGTATCTACTTGAGGTAAATGTTTAACTCATATGCCTGTATTTTGTTTGGCTGGAAACCACAGGTGTGGGTTCAATTCCAGACCTGAAGGGCAGCTAGGGGCCATAGTCTCAGTTGTTCCA
>NW_006921670.1:7298096-7312530 GCF_000298275.1 Orycteropus afer afer
CTGGGTTCTCAATCCTATTCCATTGTTCTATGTATCTGTCATTAAACCAATACCAGGCAGTTTTGACGACTGTGGCTGTATAGTAGGTTTTGAGATCCGGCAGTGTGAGACCGCCTACTTTGTTTTTCTTCTTCAATAGTGCTTTGCTTATCTGAAGTCTCTTTCCTTTCCATATAAAGTTAGTGATTGGTTTTTCCATATCTCTAAATAATGTTGATGGGATCTAGATTGGGATTGCATTGAATGTATAGATTGCTTTGGGTAGAACTGACATTTTCACAATGTTCAATGTTCCTATCCACAAGCATGGGATTTTCTTCCATTTATGTAGATCTCTTATGGTTTCTTGAAGTAGTGTTTTATAGTTTTCTTTGTAGAGGTCTTTTGTGTCCCTAAGGGGTAGTCTTAAGACCTAACATGTCTGAAGGTCCTTATTCAAAATTGACTAAGAGTATGGCTTGGAATAAAGAGGGCTAGCGGTGTAGTGGGTAAGGCATTTGGCTGCTAACCAGAAGGTTGGAGGTTCAAATCAACAGCTGCTCCACGGGAGGAAGACGAGGCATTCTGTAAAGTAACCCATTGGAAACTCAGTGAGGGTTGCTATGAGTCAGAATCGACTCAATGGCAGTGGCTTTATGGTTTGATATAAAGGAGCTCTGGTGGCATAATGGTTTAAAGCTTTCAGCTGCTAATCAAAAGGTCATTGGTTCAAACCCACCAGCTGCTCCAAGGGAGAAAGATGGGGCAGTCTGCTTCCATAAAGATTTGCTATTGTTGTTGTTAGGTGTCTTCACGCCGGCTTTGCCTCACAGTGATCCCATGTACAACCAAGTGAAACATCACCCCGTCTTGCGCCAGCCTCACAATCTTTGCTGTACCTGAGTCCATCGTTGCAGCCACTGTATCCATCCATCTCACTGACGGCCTTCCCCTTTATCTCTGATCCTTTATTTTACCAAGCATGACATCCTTCTCCAGGGAACGGTCCCTTCTGACAACATGACCAAAGTCGGGGAGATGAAGTCTGGCCAATCTCACTTCCAAAGAGCATTCCAACTGCACTTCTTCCAGAACAGATTGTTCATTCTTGTGGCAGTTCATAGTACTTTCAGTATTCTTTGCCAACACCACTATTCAAAGGCATCAACTCTTCTTTGGTCTTCCTTATTCATTGTCCTGCTTTCACATGAGTATGAGATGACTGAAAATACCATGGTTTGGGTTTGGCACACCTTAGTCTTCAAAGTGACACCTTTGCTTCTTAACACTTTAAAGAGTTCTTTTGCTGATTGGCCCAGTGCAATATGACTTCTGATTTTTTTGTCTGTTGCTTCCATGGGTGTTGATTGTGGATTCAAGTAAAATTAAATCCCTAACGACTACAATTTTATCTCCATTTACTGTGATATTGCTTATTGATCCAGTTGTGACGATTTTTATTTTCTTACATCGTGTTGTAATTCATATTGAAGACTGTAGTTTTTGATCTTCATCGGTAGGTGCCTCAAGTCCTCTTCACTTTCAGTAAGCACAGCTGTGTCACCTGAGTATTGCAGGTTATCGATGGGTCTTCCTCCAGTCCTCAGGTTGTGTTCTTCTCCACGTAGTCCAGCTTCTCAGATTACTGGCACAGCATGCACGTTGTAGAGGTATGGTGAAAGGATACGACCCTGACACACACCCTTTCTGATTTTAAACTATGCAGCCTCTTGGTCTGTGATGTTCCTCATGAGTAGAATGACGTGTTCTGGAATACCCATTCTTCACAACGTTACGCATAATTTGTTCTGATCCACATAGTCAAATGCCTTTATTGCATCAATGAAACACAAGTAATCATCTTTCTAGTAATCTTTGCTTTCAGCAAGATCCATCTGACATCAGCAATGGTATCCCTCATTCCATGTCCTCATCTGAATCCAGGTTGTGTTTCTGAAGTTACCTGTCAATATACTGCTGCAACTATTTTTGAATTATCTTCACGATTTTACCTCTATGTTGATATTACTGATACTGTTTGATAATTTCCACATTCTGTGGGATCATCTTTCTTTGGAATGGACATAAATATCAATCTCTTCCAGTTAGTTGGCCAGGTAGCTGTCTTCCAAATTCTTGGCATGGAATTTCTAATTCTCAAGCATGTGTTTTTCTTCATAGCTCTGAAAATTTTTAGGTTCTTCTCTTTGTCCTCAGTGTTCTGAGAGATATTGATGACAAAATGTGATGTGGGTTTTCTTTCATCCATTGTCCTGGACACTTGGTGAGTCCTTCCTTTCTGGAAATTTAAGTCCTTCAGTTCTTGGAAATTTATTGAACAAAAAGGAATTTATTTGCTTTCTCTCCTACCATCCTGGCTTTCCATCTGTTCCCACTTTCTGAAACATCTGTTGTTTAGCTCTTTGAGGTAAATATACCATGGACTGTGAGAAGAATGAACAAATCCATCTTAGAAGTACAGCCAGAATGCTCCTTAGAGGCTTTGTTGGACATCTTTGAGTATGTTATCAGGAGGGTATGTTGGGTACATTACCAGTCCCTGAAGGACATTGTGCTCGGCAAAGTAGGGGTCAGCGAGTAAGAGATGAAATGGACTGACACAGGGGTGCCTGTGGGCTCAAACAGAGGAAGGTGTGTGCGGATGGGGCAGGATGCGGCAGTGTTGTGTTTGGCGGTACACAGGGTGGCTACGAGTTGGAGCTGACTTGACAGCCCCTAACAACATGACTTTTCAAGAGATTGTGGCTGTTACTTGAGTATTTCTTCCTCAGACTTTGTTTACTAAATGCATAGCTTTATCTTTCTGAAGATATCAATGGTAGTTTTTCTGAAGCTTTCTGTAGGGGTTTTCCTTAAACACCCCGTCGTCTCTCTGCAGATATCGACAGTGGACCGAGGCCAATCTCACCTTGGCCTCCCTCCTTATCACGCAGCCCACAGGGGAGACCATAATGCCGGTGAGTGGGTTGATGGGTGAGTGCTCCCCTTGACCACTCAGGTGGGTGAGGGCTGCGGACTCTTACTTCCCCACAGTGGGGTGGCTGTCCCGTGAGGGGGCCTGCACCAAAGAGACAGGCGGGTCAGGAAGGACCCCAGCTGCCCCTAGCTGGGTCTCACCTGTCCTGTTTCCCTTTGTAGTGATGTACATTCAAGCGTAGAAGCAGCAGGTCCTGAAGGTAAGTGACCCTGCCCAGGAAGGGCCTGGGGCTGGGGCTGTCTCCTCCAGAGCCCCTTCAGACCCCCTCCAGGAAACTCCCCACCCTGCCTCAGCTGGAGGCGAGAATGGAAGGAAGTCCCCAGAAACTACTGTGAAGAACGGGAAGGATGAGGCTTTCAGTGGGCCTTTCTGCCATCACTCTGTGTTCTTGTCCTCTTCCCAGCAGGCCATGACCCTCAATTGTCTACAAGGGCTGTGTGGGGGCACAGGTGGGGCCCAGACACACAGTGGAGTCCCCCTGGTGGTTTATTGTTGGTCAGGGTGAAGCTGGGGAGTGGGCTGGGGCTTGGTGCCTCTAGCGGGGTACGGCACAGAGCTGGTAGGGGGGTGGGGACACCAGGAAGTCATAGACGCCGTGGTCGCTGGGCCGGGGCTGTCCGGCGGGCACCGAGAAGCTGAAACGCTGCAGGAGGCAGGTGAAGAACAGGAAAAGCTCCATGCGTGCCAGGGGCTCCCCGAGGCACAAGCGGCGGCCTGTGGGGGGCACGGGGCTCAGCAAACTTAGGGGGCTGGGGTCCCCACTTCCATCTCCCTCAGGAAGGAACAGAAGCCAGGCGCCCCACAGGCACCTGCTGAGAAGGGCATGAAGGCTTCTGGCTTCACGAAGCGGCCCTGGGCATCCAGGAAGTGTTCTGGGTGGAAGCGGAAGGGCTGCTCCCAGACGGCCTCGTCCTTTAGCACTGACGACAGGTTGGCGATGAGCATGGTCCCCTGCCCAGGACATGCCTGGTGTGGGTGGGGCCTGGACAGGGGATGCCGTGACCCTGGCCACCACTACACACGTGGGCACACACACGATCTGCCTGGTTCACCCTGGACTCGTTCAAGGAACACTCACCCCAAGAAGCTCCTTGTGACCCTCCCTGTCCCCAAGGCAGGCCCAGGTCTCACATGGGCACTCCCCCACTCCGTGGAGTGTTCAGTTTGCCTTTCTCCAGATGGGGGCTCTGGACAGGAACTGGCCCTGCCTCTGCTGGGCACTCCACACCCACAGGGCTGGGCACACTGTCAGGTGCCTGGGGATGGTTGATGGGCAGCCTGGTGCCTGTCTGGGCTTCACTTGGCAGAGCCCATGCCGGGGTTATGAGCTGGCAGGTGTGAGTGAGTGTGGGTGGGGGTGTTCATACCCCTACCTTGGGGATGAGGAAGCCCTGCACTTCAGTGTCACGAGAGGTCATGTGAGGCATGCTCAGTGGAGATACGTCCCCAAAGCGCTGCACCTCGTGGACAACAGCTGTGGTGAACGGCATGCGGGCCTGGTCCCCCATCTCAGGTGGCCGCACCTGCCCTATCACCTCATCGATCTCCTCCTGGACACGACCTGGATAGACAGGAAGGAGTCCCCAGGTGAGCCAGGACCCAGGGGCCCAGACCCCGAGCCTACCAGGGCTCGAGTGTGAAGTCCCTCTTTAGGGACTGTGCCTACAGGGAGGGGTCCATGGTGACAGCATCCCGGGCTGAACCTCTGCTTGAGGGCCCTGGTGTCTACATTAAGCTTGGGGGGAGGAGTAGGCCACCCTGTCCGCCCCCCAGCCCCAGGCTCCTCACGCTGCACATCCTGGTGCAGAAGCATGAGCAGCAGGCCCCAGGCCAGCGTGGTGGAGGTGGACACCATCCCCGCAGAAAACAGTTCGCCCACCACCAGACGCAGGTTCTCATCCGTGAAGCTGCTCTCAGAGTTCCCCTTGGCCTGTGCCAGGCAGAGACAGTCAGACCAGGGGCCGAGGGGAAGCCCCAGACGGCTCCCACCCTGCTCCTGTCAGTCCGGGCCCCTGTCACTGGGGGCTGCCCTGGAGCCTCTGTGCATAGTCCCACACCCCCAACACGGGCAGGCACCCCTCACCTTCTCCAGCTGGTCCAGGAAGGCATCGGTCAGGTCGTGGGGCAGCTGGGCTGGGTCCCAGGTCTCCCGGTGCTCAGCGATCATCTTTTCCAGCAGGGCCATGAACCCCTTCTGTCCTGCGAAGACCTGGGTGACCATCCCCGGGATGTGCAGGAGCGCTGGGAACACGTTCACCACCTGTGCGGTCACGGGAGGGCTTGAGGTCCTTCCTGCGCTCAGCGGGGCCCATCCTCAGGTCCCAGGGGGACCCTGGGCCTGATTTTGCTCTTCTCTCTGTAGCCCTCCCTGGAATCTCTTTTCACCAAAGCTCCTAATACAACGAGGAAGTTCAGGGGCGCAGGCAAGCAGCCTCCTCCCGGAAGCTCGCCCCGCCAGCGCCCCGCCCCCGTCCTCCTACGCCCCCTGCACCTGGCGCAGGACGCTTGTTTCCTCCTTCAGTCCGGCCTCCATCAACTGCAAGAGCTTGAGGAGCACAGGGTCGTCATACTCGAAGCGCCGCCCGTGGGTGAGGGAGGCGATCACGTTGGTCACCGCCTTGTTCAGGAGGACGTCGGGGCTGAAGGGGCGTCCTGGGAAGAGGGGGCGGGTCACAGGGCGCCTCTCTGCCCGCCCCCGCCCGTGTCCCAGCGCCCCAGCTCTCACCTGCCTGCGCCGCGAAGGCTTCACAGAGGCAGGCGGCCTCCTGGGTCACCCACTGCTCCAGCGACTTCTTGCCCACGCGGAAGTTACGCAGTGTGGACACGCAGAAGCGCCGCTGCTCGCGCCATGCGTGCCCATAGGGCGCCAGGATCACGCCTGCGGGACGCGTCCATGTGGGCGGGGCCGGTAAGCAACGACCCCGCCCTCCCCGGGATAGGCCCCGCCCCGCCCGCATCCCCGCCCTCTCCAAGCCCCGCCCACCGCCTCCTCCTGCCTGGCCGGGGACAGTCATCTCCCCCGCCTTCAGCCCCTCCAGGGACCAGCCTCTCCCCGCTCCATCCCAATACAGTTCCTGCCCCCACCCCACAGCAGTTCTGCCAAGGACTGGCCAGTCCCAGATCCCGCAGCTCCGCCTGCTACAGGCCCCGCCCCGCCCGTAGCCGCGCTCAGGACCGACCCCTCCCTCCAGCTGCTGCTCAGGGAGTAGCCCGGCCTTTGAGCGCCCCCCAGCGCCGGGCCTGTGGACACACTCTGCTGGGTCTTTGGGTCACAGCAGGCCCCTCCCCCGCCCGGAAGCGGTCCCAGGCGACGCGGTGACCTGCCCTGCGCGCGCGGCCCGTAGCCCAGGTGCTGGTAGACGGGCATGGGTGGGCGGTCGGCCGTGTCCTCGCCGCGGAGCACCAGCGCCTCGCGCACTGCCTGCAGCCCGTTGAGCACGACCACGGGCGTCCAGCCCATCTGCAGGCTGAACACGTCCCCGAAGCGGCGCCGCAGCTGCAGGGCGAGGGCCAGGGCACCCGTCAGTCCCACACTCCGCGGCTGTGGCCCCCATTCTCACCGCGCACCCTTAGTCCTTCCTGTGGCCCCTCCAAGAGGGTCACAGACAAAATCTGGCTTCATGACCTCAGGGGTCGCACCCTGTCCAGGTCGAGGTCTTCCCCTGGGTCCCACTGCCCAGCTCTGATTATACAGAAGCCACCCACGCGGTCTGTAAGCACGAGGCAGCATCTCATTGTACAGGTGAGGGAACCAGACAGGTAGACAGCAAATCCAAAGTCCGGGGGAAAGATTGGACGTGGTCTCTGCACCCCTGTCCCCTCCAGACCCTGATTTCAGTGGTGCCCAGGCCTCACCCCTCCTTCCTCCTCAGGTCATCTGGGCCCTGGGGCCTTGCGTGATGTTTGTGTTTCCCACCTGCTGGGGAGTCCCACCCCACCTTCTGGCCTTCAGTCCTCCCCACCCCCCAGATTTTTGTTCTTTGAAAGCCCACACCACCCTTGTGGCCCAGCACCGACTCCTCCCCCAGGAAGCCTCCCCGTCTGCCTTGTCTTCTGGGCCAGCACCTTGTCTGCCTGTGGCTTCACCCACCACCCACTGACCGGCGCGCACGGGGGTCCAGGGCCCCTGGTGCCCCCCGCACCTGCCTCACCCGGCCTAAGCTGTAGGGCATGGCCTGGAAGTCCAGCTGCAGCAGGTTGCCGAGCACGGGCACTGGCACGGGGCCTGGCGGGTAGCGTGCAGCCCAGCGTGTCCGCCGGTGCATCAGGTCCACCAGGAGCAGGAAAACGGCCACGGCCACGGCCACGGGCATCAGGGCCTCCCCAGTCAGCAGCCCCATGGCTGCCTCTCCTCCTGTCTGACAGGCTCCTCTGACAGACCTCCCAGAGGTCGTGGGTAGCAATGGGCACACCTGACACCCTCAGGCCCAACCAGGTTCCTAGGACCAGACATGTACCCTCCACACCCAGAGGGCTTGTCCCGCCTGCCCTGCCCCATGTTATAAAGGGACAGGGACTGACCTTTGCCCTCTGCCTGCAGCCATCCTGCTGTTGACCAGTGTCTGCACTGAGCAAGGCTGAGAAGGAGGAGCCAGTCTGGGGCAGGCTCCAGGTGGACACAGCAGGCCTGGCCTCTGCAGGGTGAGGGTTGGAGGCCTACGAGGTGAAGGCCCTATTCTCTTTCTGGCTCTGCAGGATCTGGCCGGCATCTGGCTGCTAAGGGGGGTGGGGAAGAGCCACACCACTGTCTTCCTCTGCCTCTTGTCTCCTCACGTCCTAAAGGCCTACAGCCTGCTGCTCAGGACCGGCCCCTCACCTGCTGCATCCTAGAGCGGCCTTCACTCTCCAGGTGTGTCAGTCACTTGCCTGGGGTCGAGATAATGTTCAGATGGGCCACATGCGGGGCGGGGAGTTGAGGTCCTCAGTGTCCCCCTACCTCCTCACACTATGCAGACCTGACACCCAGACTCCCACACAGTCCCACAATCAGACTACTCCCACATGCACACGCAGACACGCTCACACACATATCCACACACCCTGAAACCACCCCACATGGACAGACATTAACACAGCCCTCACTCTCACACTGACACACACACACACACACACACACTAATACCACTCACATCTGCAAAGCCAGCCCCAAGGCAGATGGCCACTTTCCCTCTTTGACGGAGCCACCAGGAAGCTCAGGGCACCGGCTGGCTGAGCACAGAAAGGAATCTGCTCTCAGGGGAGTGGGGCTGCTTCCCGCTCCTGCCAGTCACCTGCCCTGAACCAGCAGCTGCTCACATTCTTTCTGGAAACACCCACTGCCGTCCACTGAATTCTGACTCCTAGTGACTCTCATTGAGTTTCCAGGGCTATAATCCTTATGGAAGCAGACTGCCTCATCTTCCTCCCGTGGAACAGCTGGTGGGTTGGAACCGCCGACCTGGTTAGCAGGCAAATGTGTCACCCACTACAGCACCCTTGGGAGACAAGGGCCTGGAGAGCCAGTGGGTGCTGTGGCTTCCTCTCGCCCTCACAGGCCCCTCAAGACCACAAAGCAATGAGCGGATTCCTGTGCCCCCCTTCCAGCCTCACCCCGTCCTGCCGCCACCTCTCCTAAACCTGCCCCTGCGATGCTTCCGTGGGCGCCAGCCTCCGAGGAAAGGCACCAACCTTGGAACAAGCCCGTGCCAGGAGTGCCGCCTCCAGGCTGGAGCCATGGCTGCCAGGCCCTTCCTCTGCCAGTCTCCTGTCCCTTCCAAGCAGGGGCTACCACACCAGCCAAGGTGGGGCCACTGCCTGCAGGCTTCACCCCCACCCTTCTTCAGTAACAGAAGAGGTGGTATTCAGGTTGAGTTATGTCATTTGGGCTTACTGAAATCCAGAGGGGCTGAGATAAACACAAGGGTGTGGGGAGATGTAACTTCCTGAGCAAGAGGGTGGGCGGATCTGGGCAGGGTACCCCCACCCCAGGTCCCTTGTCCAGCACAGGGTTGCGGGGCAAGTTCTGGAGACAGTGCAGTGTCCCAGGTCTTGAAGGGATTCTGTCTCCTCTCCCCCTGTGCATACAGACTGCCTCATCTTCCGGACAGGCTCCCACCTGGTGTCCCAGCTCCCCTTACTGCCCCGTGAGGACGCTTCCCCAGAGGCCTCCTGAACAGGTCCGAGCCCTCTGGACTCGAGAGACGGGAGACTGGGGCTGTGTCCCCGAACGGCACTGGCTTCCACCGTTTTCGACTCCCACTGGGTTTGACAGCAGTGTGGAAGCTTCTCTCCCCACTGGTGAATCCCCACTCCCCACTCTCCTGCCAGGCCAGAGGGCAGAGGTTGCTGAGGTCTTCCTGTTACCTAGCCTCCACTGTGTCTCGTCTTGGGCTGTTTCACCTGTGCTGGACCTACAGCCATGGCTGTGAGGGCCGGGCCCAGGGGGGTCTCGAGGGAAGACATGGGGTAAGACCGGGTGTGCATGACTGAGGAGGCAAGGTCACAAGAGCTGAAGTCCAAGGCCAGCAGATGGGGCCTGCTGAGTGCTATGGGAATGCTGTCCAACTTTGGGGCTGGGCCTTCTGGAAAAGCTTCCTGGAAGTGGACTGGTGGTGCCAAGGCCAAGGTGCCGTAAAGCATCATCTAGGGCAGATGGGGTGCAGTGTGGGGTCAGTTGGCATGGATTGTGTGTCTGGCCTAGAGCTGGACTGTGGGGAACAGGAGTCCCTGGGCTTTCAGTTTTGAGGTTACTCAACAGACTAGGAGGAAAAAACCCTAGACACCCTGGGGGCTTTTTGATCTGGGTATGGCCACCTATCTGATCCAGCTAAGTGTCCCCATCCTGGGGCAGTCAGGGAGTCCACATGGTGTGAGGTGGACTGTAGGACATGTGTCTGTCATGGTTCTGGAACACAGTGGCCCTGGATACTGCTTTAACCCTTGCCCGGTGTGCCATGCTCTCCCCAGCCACAGCCATGCAGACAGGGATGTGAAGGGCACTGCCCTCTGGTGCCAGGCTCTGAAGGCCAGGGGAGAGTCTGTAATGGTGGCCCAGTGCCCTTCCCACTCTACAACCTGGGCTGCCTCTTAGTGGCTGGTGTAGCCAACGCCATTGACTCCAGAGCTCCAAGCGTTTCACATCGCCTGTGGTCCTGAGGCAGGCAGCACAGGGAAGCCCAGCAGAGCGGGCCAGCCTCCACCTCCCTGCCGCCTGCCCTCAGCCATGCCTTCCACTGTCAAAAGTCTGTCACTGTTAGTGAACAAGCCACGGAGACTTATGTAAGGGTATCCCTGCATCCCAGCCTGCCGTCTGCTCTGGTGGAGCTGTGGGGGCTTCAGGGGTGCCGGCAGCGGGGCTGATGGGGCACGGACAGCTGAGGCTCACCGCAGGGGCTGCAGTGCTTTCCGGAAGCCAGTCCCAGCAAAGACCTAGGACAGCGGCAGTCCTCATTCAAGGGTCAGCACGCCAAAAGGGACCACAGGAGTCAAGACGCACAATGAGGACGTCTTCGCCACCAGGAAAACATCTTCCTCAAGGTACCCGTTTTCCAAGTTTTGTGGTCTCAAACTCAACACCTGAAACTTAACATCATGTCAGCAGTGTTAATGCCAAGTCAAAAGCAGAAGCTGAATGGAGCAGCTCAAAAAGCTGGCATTTCTGAGTAGACCCCACCTGGCCACCTGAACGTGCCTCTGCCACCGTGCTGGCTGCGTAGAGAGATGGGCCGCACGCTGGTGCAGCCATTAAGATGAGGTTAACCTGCCCTTTGTGCTGCCTCAAACCAATGTGCCCAGAGGAACCCAGTTATCATCGCTTGTTTCCACTTCACAAGTCCTTCTAATATTTACTCTCAAAGTCCATTAACACTGGATTATGTTTCTATAACCTTTAAAATTACTGTTGACTGGCAACATGTCCATGTATGGAGATGTGATTGTCCCTGACGTGGACTGCCTCCCTGGCCCGGGCTGGTAGCCCAGGGGAGCAGCTGCGGTTCCGTCTGGGACAGCCACGAGGATAGCCCTGCCTGTGTGAGGCTGGAGGCCCGAGCCGAGGTCAGAGGGCAGTGTTGCCCGAAGCCCAACCCACAGCCACCTTCTGGGTGTCAGAGTGGGAGGAAGAGACGGTTCACTTTAGAGTAAACAAAGGAAACAAGGTTAAAATGAACTTTATTATTTTTTTGTTTTTCTTTTTTTTTTCTTAATAAAACTGTTTGTGAAACAGCTAGTTTATCCCCACGGCAGAGTGACCCCTGAAAGATGCACTAACCCCTTCTTAAGGCCTTAACAAGTTTTTTTTGTACTTTTTTCTTTTTTTAAAACTCAGATATTTAAAAATTATACAATTTACAAAACAAAACAATACAACGTAATCATGTAGCACGGGACCGCTCAACTGGCAGGCCTCCTTTTCCTTTATAAAAATGAGTGCGAAAAGCAAGCAGGGTAACCGGGTGTTCTGGCTGGCGCGGCCCACTGACCCACAGGGCAGCCCTGACTCATGTCCCTGCCCGGCAGCAGAGGCCTGGGCCACCTCCTGCTCCCGGGGGGCAGGACACAGGTGCCCCGAACGTGCAGGGGCTGCGGCCCCTCATCTCCGCCTGCTGTCCAGCGCCCACTGTGCACACACGGTGAGGCCCGTGGGTTCGCCAGCCAGTGACCCAGGACCTGGCTGTGACTGTGGGGTCTCCGCCAACTTACCCACCCCATCAAAAAAAAGATAAAAAAAATTTTAAAATAATAATAAATAAATAGTGTTTCTGGAAATGAAAAAATTTATTTGTGTTGAAACATCATTCCCCCACTCTTGAAAACATGGCCCTCCCCTCCCCTCCCCCATACCTCCCCACCTGGAGACAAGTGACACGGGGTGGTTCGGCGCGGCTCATCTGTTTCTTCGGTCCTGGGCAACGGCTCTCCGGGTTGGCAGGAGAGGCCACGAACCGAGCCACACACCCGTCCTTGTGAGATGAGTTTGTTCAGTTCAATTTCACACTTGAATTTCATTGTCATTGGAACAATTTGGAGTTCTTGAACCAGGTAATTTTAAAATAGAATCAAAAGGGATAGCGCACCTTTCATTTAAACAAAGTCTTTCCAGACTAAAAATAGATTTATAGATATATATTTTTATCCCTCCCTTTTAGTTCCCCCCACCCTTCTCCCATCATCCCTCCCCTCCCCCCTCCCCCACATTGTCACTATGGAGATTGTGTCCATGGAAACAGCCTTTCCAACTTCTTGGGTCTCTTTCCTTGGTGTCCCGGGGTGAGTGTGATGTAAGAACTGAGGAGGAAGTGCTGGCACGGGCAGGCACGTCGGGGTGGGGGTGGGGGGCTGCACAGGACGGGTTCCATTCCATCACGCGTGTCCACCACGTCTCATCTCCACAGTCTCACCTGGAAGACAGGGGACAGGTGCTGAGCGACAGCTCTGAGCATGTGTCCGACCCGCCTGCCAGGAGGCCTGGCACGTTGGTTCAGGTGGCAGTGGTGACTGGCTGGCTGAGCTGGGGCCCAGCAGAGGCCAGGCTGCGGTGCGCCCCCTCCTGGTGAACTGAGGCCAGGAGCGTTCCCGTCCTGCAGAGGCAGGTGGAGGATCCTGGCTGAGGGCCTCAGCCCCTGACCCCCCACTCGTCTCAGCCAAGGGTACTATCTGCAATGGACGACGACATCTGCCACTCTGGGGAAGAGACCCCTACAGACCATGCCAGGTGGCCTGCAGGACAGTTTCACATTAACGGCACTCATTCTCCATGACTCCCGAGCCTGTGTCTGATGGGGAGGGGGCTCGTACAGGGCGGGAGACTGCGGACCACCCCCCAGCTCCTGAGGAGCCAGGGCCACAGGACACAATGGGACCCAGACTTCTCAAGGAGCTCCTCAGAACTGTCCAGGCCAGGCTCTGCTCAGGGCACTACACGGGATTCCACACCCACTCTCAGAGGTCTCTGGCTCCCACCTTGGAAATGCTGCAGCCCAGGGACGAACACGTGTGTTCAGAATTGGGATTGGGGCTCCCATCCTGGCCATGCTCCTCTGACTGGGCCCCAGGGACTGCCACCCCTGAGCTTCACGGCCCCGTCTACCTGCGGGGATGTGGTACAAGAGGGCCGGGCCTGGAGCAGCAAGCCTGGGGCAGACGCTCTGCCAGTGACAGCCGGCAGGGGCTACTTCCGTGTTGGCCGTTTCCAGTATTCTCTCTGGGGAGGGAGGGCTCTGACTCTGAGTCTGCAGTGATCTACGGACAGCCAGCCCAGGGGACCGACTCATTCTCCTCTGGGATGTGGTCACTCTGTCTGTGAGCCTCGAGCAGCACTAATGTCAGGCTCTGGCTAGGACACGACACGAAAGCGACGTGGCCCCTGCTCTCACGGAGTTTACCGTCTAATGTGGGAGCAGTAACACAACGGGCACACGAGCACTGTCGGGGTGTGGTGACGCGGGTGGGCCCTTCTGAGGAAGCGGGCAGTACAGGGCTCCAGGCCACCCAGCACTGCCTCTGAGGGAAAGCTGGCCGCCAAGGAGCAGGACCCGTGTATGCCTCCACTGTCCCTTCAGTGCCCTGTTGGGTGACATCCTCCATCGCTGGGGCTCCTCAACAGCCCCTACAGCACACCCTGGGCTGACAGAGGTGCCCCGTCTCTACCACGATCTGCTGATGCTCAAAACAGAGACACTAGCCGATGGCTCCTGCTTCCCGAGAAAAGCACA
Source organism: Orycteropus afer afer (assembly GCF_000298275.1). Classification (NCBI taxonomy): domain Eukaryota; kingdom Metazoa; phylum Chordata; class Mammalia; order Tubulidentata; family Orycteropodidae; genus Orycteropus; species Orycteropus afer. The sequence goes on from NW_006921670.1 coordinate 7,311,765, forward strand.
TGAAAGACCACATCGCAGGTGAATGAGACTGGCCAGACTCTGGGAGGGGAAGGGTCCCACCGCAACGGCCTTGGTGCTCCTCATGGTGGCAGGGCCAGCCCCCTCCTCACTCATGCCTCAGTTTCTCCTCCCGTAAACACAGCAGTGGTGATGCCAGCTTTGGAGGTGAAGCTCACTGCCCGCCTCAAGAGCCCAGCCCTCTAAGGTGAGTGACCCCTAAGCCCAGGCCCACACGGTGCCTTTTTGCCACACGGCAGCTGGATTCCAGGACAACAGAGAGCACCGACAGCGGCTCTCCTCCAGCGGGGTCTTCAGGGCACACCTCAGGACCACTCCCTGAGGGTCCTTACAGAACACGGCTCCACAAACCCAGGGGCCTCGCGGGGAGCTGCAGAGCCCGCCCAGTGCAGGGACCCGATGTGCGCCGGGACCATGGGAAGGGCCGGCAGAAACCACTGTTCATAAGCCACCTGAATCGCTACTTTGTCCTGAGGGCTGATCAGTGGGAAGGGGGCACAAGCGTCCCCTCCCCTGCAACCCGACTCCCTGGAGGAGGGAGGAGAGCCGTCCTGTGGGCCGCCGGCTCGCTACACCTGGCCAATGCAGAGGCGCACGCTGTCCCACCAAACGCTCACGGCGCCTGCCTGGGCTGGCCGTGCAGGACTGGGTGCGGAGCCCTGGATTCGGCTCCGGGTCCACTGAAGAAATCAACAGGGTCTCAGAGATCATTTTCTTGGAGAAGAGAAAATAGTTACATTCGCAGATC
>NW_006921670.1:7312630-7329381 GCF_000298275.1 Orycteropus afer afer
CACCCCCACCCTTCTTCAGTAACAGAAGAGGTGGTATTCAGGCTGAGTTATGTCATTTGGGCTTACTGAAATCCAGAGGGGCTGAGATAAACACGAGGGTGTGGGGAGATGTAACTTCCTGAGCAAGAGGGTGGGCGGATCTGGGCAGGGTACCCCCACCCCAGGTCCCTTGTCCAGCACAGGGTTGCGGGGCAAGTTCTGGAGACAGTGCAGTGTCCCAGGTCTTGAAGGGATTCTGTCTCCTCTCCCCCTGTGCATACAGACTGCCTCATCTTCCGGACAGGCTCCCACCTGGTGTCCCAGCTCCCCTTACTGCCCCGTGAGGACGCTTCCCCAGAGGCCTCCTGAACAGGTCCGAGCCCTCTGGACTCGAGAGACGGGAGACTGGGGCTGTGTCCCCGAACGGCACTGGCTTCCACCGTTTTCGACTCCCACTGGGTTTGACAGCAGTGTGGAAGCTTCTCTCCCCACTGGTGAATCCCCACTCCCCACTCTCCTGCCAGGCCAGAGGGCAGAGGTTGCTGAGGTCTTCCTGTTACCTAGCCTCCACTGTGTCTCGTCTTGGGCTGTTTCACCTGTGCTGGACCTACAGCCATGGCTGTGAGGGCCGGGCCCAGGGGGGTCTCGAGGGAAGACATGGGGTAAGACCGGGTGTGCATGACTGAGGAGGCAAGGTCACAAGAGCTGAAGTCCAAGGCCAGCAGATGGGGCCTGCTGAGTGCTATGGGAATGCTGTCCAACTTTGGGGCTGGGCCTTCTGGAAAAGCTTCCTGGAAGTGGACTGGTGGTGCCAAGGCCAAGGTGCCGTAAAGCATCATCTAGGGCAGATGGGGTGCAGTGTGGGGTCAGTTGGCATGGATTGTGTGTCTGGCCTAGAGCTGGACTGTGGGGAACAGGAGTCCCTGGGCTTTCAGTTTTGAGGTTACTCAACAGACTAGGAGGAAAAAACCCTAGACACCCTGGGGGCTTTTTGATCTGGGTATGGCCACCTATCTGATCCAGCTAAGTGTCCCCATCCTGGGGCAGTCAGGGAGTCCACATGGTGTGAGGTGGACTGTAGGACATGTGTCTGTCATGGTTCTGGAACACAGTGGCCCTGGATACTGCTTTAACCCTTGCCCGGTGTGCCATGCTCTCCCCAGCCACAGCCATGCAGACAGGGATGTGAAGGGCACTGCCCTCTGGTGCCAGGCTCTGAAGGCCAGGGGAGAGTCTGTAATGGTGGCCCAGTGCCCTTCCCACTCTACAACCTGGGCTGCCTCTTAGTGGCTGGTGTAGCCAACGCCATTGACTCCAGAGCTCCAAGCGTTTCACATCGCCTGTGGTCCTGAGGCAGGCAGCACAGGGAAGCCCAGCAGAGCGGGCCAGCCTCCACCTCCCTGCCGCCTGCCCTCAGCCATGCCTTCCACTGTCAAAAGTCTGTCACTGTTAGTGAACAAGCCACGGAGACTTATGTAAGGGTATCCCTGCATCCCAGCCTGCCGTCTGCTCTGGTGGAGCTGTGGGGGCTTCAGGGGTGCCGGCAGCGGGGCTGATGGGGCACGGACAGCTGAGGCTCACCGCAGGGGCTGCAGTGCTTTCCGGAAGCCAGTCCCAGCAAAGACCTAGGACAGCGGCAGTCCTCATTCAAGGGTCAGCACGCCAAAAGGGACCACAGGAGTCAAGACGCACAATGAGGACGTCTTCGCCACCAGGAAAACATCTTCCTCAAGGTACCCGTTTTCCAAGTTTTGTGGTCTCAAACTCAACACCTGAAACTTAACATCATGTCAGCAGTGTTAATGCCAAGTCAAAAGCAGAAGCTGAATGGAGCAGCTCAAAAAGCTGGCATTTCTGAGTAGACCCCACCTGGCCACCTGAACGTGCCTCTGCCACCGTGCTGGCTGCGTAGAGAGATGGGCCGCACGCTGGTGCAGCCATTAAGATGAGGTTAACCTGCCCTTTGTGCTGCCTCAAACCAATGTGCCCAGAGGAACCCAGTTATCATCGCTTGTTTCCACTTCACAAGTCCTTCTAATATTTACTCTCAAAGTCCATTAACACTGGATTATGTTTCTATAACCTTTAAAATTACTGTTGACTGGCAACATGTCCATGTATGGAGATGTGATTGTCCCTGACGTGGACTGCCTCCCTGGCCCGGGCTGGTAGCCCAGGGGAGCAGCTGCGGTTCCGTCTGGGACAGCCACGAGGATAGCCCTGCCTGTGTGAGGCTGGAGGCCCGAGCCGAGGTCAGAGGGCAGTGTTGCCCGAAGCCCAACCCACAGCCACCTTCTGGGTGTCAGAGTGGGAGGAAGAGACGGTTCACTTTAGAGTAAACAAAGGAAACAAGGTTAAAATGAACTTTATTATTTTTTTGTTTTTCTTTTTTTTTTCTTAATAAAACTGTTTGTGAAACAGCTAGTTTATCCCCACGGCAGAGTGACCCCTGAAAGATGCACTAACCCCTTCTTAAGGCCTTAACAAGTTTTTTTTGTACTTTTTTCTTTTTTTAAAACTCAGATATTTAAAAATTATACAATTTACAAAACAAAACAATACAACGTAATCATGTAGCACGGGACCGCTCAACTGGCAGGCCTCCTTTTCCTTTATAAAAATGAGTGCGAAAAGCAAGCAGGGTAACCGGGTGTTCTGGCTGGCGCGGCCCACTGACCCACAGGGCAGCCCTGACTCATGTCCCTGCCCGGCAGCAGAGGCCTGGGCCACCTCCTGCTCCCGGGGGGCAGGACACAGGTGCCCCGAACGTGCAGGGGCTGCGGCCCCTCATCTCCGCCTGCTGTCCAGCGCCCACTGTGCACACACGGTGAGGCCCGTGGGTTCGCCAGCCAGTGACCCAGGACCTGGCTGTGACTGTGGGGTCTCCGCCAACTTACCCACCCCATCAAAAAAAAGATAAAAAAAATTTTAAAATAATAATAAATAAATAGTGTTTCTGGAAATGAAAAAATTTATTTGTGTTGAAACATCATTCCCCCACTCTTGAAAACATGGCCCTCCCCTCCCCTCCCCCATACCTCCCCACCTGGAGACAAGTGACACGGGGTGGTTCGGCGCGGCTCATCTGTTTCTTCGGTCCTGGGCAACGGCTCTCCGGGTTGGCAGGAGAGGCCACGAACCGAGCCACACACCCGTCCTTGTGAGATGAGTTTGTTCAGTTCAATTTCACACTTGAATTTCATTGTCATTGGAACAATTTGGAGTTCTTGAACCAGGTAATTTTAAAATAGAATCAAAAGGGATAGCGCACCTTTCATTTAAACAAAGTCTTTCCAGACTAAAAATAGATTTATAGATATATATTTTTATCCCTCCCTTTTAGTTCCCCCCACCCTTCTCCCATCATCCCTCCCCTCCCCCCTCCCCCACATTGTCACTATGGAGATTGTGTCCATGGAAACAGCCTTTCCAACTTCTTGGGTCTCTTTCCTTGGTGTCCCGGGGTGAGTGTGATGTAAGAACTGAGGAGGAAGTGCTGGCACGGGCAGGCACGTCGGGGTGGGGGTGGGGGGCTGCACAGGACGGGTTCCATTCCATCACGCGTGTCCACCACGTCTCATCTCCACAGTCTCACCTGGAAGACAGGGGACAGGTGCTGAGCGACAGCTCTGAGCATGTGTCCGACCCGCCTGCCAGGAGGCCTGGCACGTTGGTTCAGGTGGCAGTGGTGACTGGCTGGCTGAGCTGGGGCCCAGCAGAGGCCAGGCTGCGGTGCGCCCCCTCCTGGTGAACTGAGGCCAGGAGCGTTCCCGTCCTGCAGAGGCAGGTGGAGGATCCTGGCTGAGGGCCTCAGCCCCTGACCCCCCACTCGTCTCAGCCAAGGGTACTATCTGCAATGGACGACGACATCTGCCACTCTGGGGAAGAGACCCCTACAGACCATGCCAGGTGGCCTGCAGGACAGTTTCACATTAACGGCACTCATTCTCCATGACTCCCGAGCCTGTGTCTGATGGGGAGGGGGCTCGTACAGGGCGGGAGACTGCGGACCACCCCCCAGCTCCTGAGGAGCCAGGGCCACAGGACACAATGGGACCCAGACTTCTCAAGGAGCTCCTCAGAACTGTCCAGGCCAGGCTCTGCTCAGGGCACTACACGGGATTCCACACCCACTCTCAGAGGTCTCTGGCTCCCACCTTGGAAATGCTGCAGCCCAGGGACGAACACGTGTGTTCAGAATTGGGATTGGGGCTCCCATCCTGGCCATGCTCCTCTGACTGGGCCCCAGGGACTGCCACCCCTGAGCTTCACGGCCCCGTCTACCTGCGGGGATGTGGTACAAGAGGGCCGGGCCTGGAGCAGCAAGCCTGGGGCAGACGCTCTGCCAGTGACAGCCGGCAGGGGCTACTTCCGTGTTGGCCGTTTCCAGTATTCTCTCTGGGGAGGGAGGGCTCTGACTCTGAGTCTGCAGTGATCTACGGACAGCCAGCCCAGGGGACCGACTCATTCTCCTCTGGGATGTGGTCACTCTGTCTGTGAGCCTCGAGCAGCACTAATGTCAGGCTCTGGCTAGGACACGACACGAAAGCGACGTGGCCCCTGCTCTCACGGAGTTTACCGTCTAATGTGGGAGCAGTAACACAACGGGCACACGAGCACTGTCGGGGTGTGGTGACGCGGGTGGGCCCTTCTGAGGAAGCGGGCAGTACAGGGCTCCAGGCCACCCAGCACTGCCTCTGAGGGAAAGCTGGCCGCCAAGGAGCAGGACCCGTGTATGCCTCCACTGTCCCTTCAGTGCCCTGTTGGGTGACATCCTCCATCGCTGGGGCTCCTCAACAGCCCCTACAGCACACCCTGGGCTGACAGAGGTGCCCCGTCTCTACCACGATCTGCTGATGCTCAAAACAGAGACACTAGCCGATGGCTCCTGCTTCCCGAGAAAAGCACATGAAAGACCACATCGCAGGTGAATGAGACTGGCCAGACTCTGGGAGGGGAAGGGTCCCACCGCAACGGCCTTGGTGCTCCTCATGGTGGCAGGGCCAGCCCCCTCCTCACTCATGCCTCAGTTTCTCCTCCCGTAAACACAGCAGTGGTGATGCCAGCTTTGGAGGTGAAGCTCACTGCCCGCCTCAAGAGCCCAGCCCTCTAAGGTGAGTGACCCCTAAGCCCAGGCCCACACGGTGCCTTTTTGCCACACGGCAGCTGGATTCCAGGACAACAGAGAGCACCGACAGCGGCTCTCCTCCAGCGGGGTCTTCAGGGCACACCTCAGGACCACTCCCTGAGGGTCCTTACAGAACACGGCTCCACAAACCCAGGGGCCTCGCGGGGAGCTGCAGAGCCCGCCCAGTGCAGGGACCCGATGTGCGCCGGGACCATGGGAAGGGCCGGCAGAAACCACTGTTCATAAGCCACCTGAATCGCTACTTTGTCCTGAGGGCTGATCAGTGGGAAGGGGGCACAAGCGTCCCCTCCCCTGCAACCCGACTCCCTGGAGGAGGGAGGAGAGCCGTCCTGTGGGCCGCCGGCTCGCTACACCTGGCCAATGCAGAGGCGCACGCTGTCCCACCAAACGCTCACGGCGCCTGCCTGGGCTGGCCGTGCAGGACTGGGTGCGGAGCCCTGGATTCGGCTCCGGGTCCACTGAAGAAATCAACAGGGTCTCAGAGATCATTTTCTTGGAGAAGAGAAAATAGTTACATTCGCAGATCCATGGTATTTTTCCTCAAATTATTGTGATTCAAAATACTGTTAAGAATCCCAGGGAAAGATGGGAATCTTCTAGCTGTAACAGGGTAGGGGCCCATATGCCACTGAGACGTGTCGGGGATGCCCGCTGCCCAGAGGGTGCGGCCTGCACCTGCCCGTGTGCGGGTCCCAGACACCTAGCAGCCCAGCAGCCCCTCCTTGCCAGAAGCAAGCCCTTCTAAGAGCAGCACTGCCAAGGCGGCCAGCCCTGGGCAACAAGGACCACACTTCCCTTTACCACCTGTTGTCCTCATCTGTCTTTGGCTTGACTCCGTTGTCCTTGACTCAGCAAAGGAGGGACGGAGGCCACGTGGCACAGTGGGGACCTGTCACCCTGTTTGCATGGACACACGCTGAGGCAGCCCTGACCACAGACCCCACACTCACAGAGGGCACATCTCTAACACTCTAGGCTTTTAAGGAAAAGCAAAATCAGACGCTCAAACCCACTCAGTCCTTGAGGGGACCTCCTTCCTTTGTACTTCCGGGAGAAGACACCCTTCAGTGCATGGGGGAGAACAAGAGCTCAAACACCACAACTGGGACAGAGAAAACACAAGGTCAGCCTCACAGGTGCAGTCAACTGCAAAGACCGGAACAGAATAAAGACGGGAACTTTCCCGGCGCCCTTTCTGAGCCAGCAGAAGAAGGGTTGGGGGGACATGGCCCTGCGGGGGAAAGGCCCAGCCACCGGACGTGTCCTGACCTAAGACCACCACTAGAGCCCCCCCGGCAGGCTCAGCCCCAAGGGCTGGCTTCAGGAACAGTGACCCTGAGCCCCAGTGGGTAGAGGAGAGTTTAAAGAGCACTTCTCCGTGACCCGAAGGAGACAGGTAGCTCCTGGCATCTTCCCGCTGCCTCACTCCCAGGGGCCGGCAGAGGTGGGGGCGCTGAGCCCTGACTCACCTGTGCTTGCTGTACTCCGTTCCCGCGAGCAAACTGCCCCCCTCACCCCCGCTCCGACTGCTCTGTGCTCAGGCTGCCTTTCGCGGTCTTGTTCTGCAACGGGGGGAGCGGGCACGGGAGGGGGGGCTGCGGCGGCCAAGCCCGGGGCAGACGGGACGCAGGGACAGAGGGGGGCCGGGAGGGCGGAGGGGAGGCGGGGAGCGGCACACGGAAAATGAAAGGGAGAGAAGAGTCAGTATTGAGCGACAAACAGGAGATACTCAGACAGATTTGCAGAGACAAAGGTGACCATCTGAAATAGGGAAGTTTCAAAAACCAGACGTGGAGATTAAGCGAAAAGGAAGATGATGAGAGCCACGTCTGGGAGCGCTTTACACAGAGAGGCTCACATGAACACCTCAAGAGCGCCCGAGGGCTGCCTCCGCGCAGGTGCTGTTGCTAGTCCTTTCTGTCCCATCTGGAGGTGTGAGCAGTGGTGACCAGCAGGTGTCAGTGTGCCCTCAGCCAGAAGAGGCCGCGTGGCCACTGCAGGAGACCACTCCCAGCCTTCCCTCCCTCCTTACACACGGGGGAGGAGCTCAGAAAACAGGCCCACCATTCCTGCAAGAGGCGACTGAGAGGGAGCACCTTAAACACACCAGGGGTGGGGCAGCAGCCCTCAGCTGTGTACCCATGGGTCACTTCTGCTTAACACTTCTAGGAGCCTGTGCCTTTCCCCAGAGCCCCGGCTTCCCCGTCAAGGCTTAGAGCCTACGTTATACGTGCACCAGGAAGGGGGTGCCGCCGGGAACTAGGGGGGCGTCCCTAAATCCAGACGGCACCAGGAGTTTCGTATTTGATCTACTTTCCCTTAGCCAAGAGGCAAAACGCCCCACTGTGCACACCTCCTCCCAGCCCATTCCCACCACACAGGGGCAGATCATCCTCCAGCAGCAGCCTCCCACCCGCTGGGGCTGGAGGCAGGACGGGCCAGCAGCCTGAGGTCCTGGACGGGGCCCTGGTCTCTCTCAGTCTCTCTGGAGGAGCCGCTGGGACCACCAGCCCTGCCAAGGGCTCAGGCTCTCGGGCCTCTGACTCACCTTGTGCTTGGGGCACCTCAGCGAGAAGTTGTCCTCGTGCAGCAAACAATCTGCAAGGCAAAGGGACAGTGAGAGGGATCCACGTAGACAGGAGGGGCCACACGGCGGTTTCTAACAGGGAAACACTGGAGACACCCCAACTAAATGGGGTACCCCAATACTAGGGAACAACACACAGTCCCTGAAAAAATTAATGCTTTCAAGTAATTATCACTCTGGGGAAGGATTCATGGCACAAAACTGCTTTACGGTGTGTAAATGTGACCCTGACCCTGTGAAGATGTCCTCTAGCAGAGAAAGACAAACTGGAGAGACCTACCAAACCCAACAGTGGACCCTGCACTAAGGTGACAGGTGACACTTAACTCACTCTGGTGGTAGTTTCCATATTTCCATGATGAGATCATATTTTGATAATCAGAAATGATGGCCAGTAAATGTTTCTAAAAACTCTGATTCTAGGCTAAGCCCATCTCAAGGTCCCATCCAAACCCTCCTCGTAAAAATGCTTCAGATCCAGAGGCCTGTTGTTCCTCTGTGGAGAGCCCAGGGTCAGGCAGAGAGGAGGCTGGCTGCTACCTCCGTCCTCCAGCCTAGGTCCCCAGGAGAAGCTGACACCATGCGATAATCCACACAAATGCTTCTGAGAAATGAAAACCCTGCGAGTGTCCTGGAAGGGAAAGATGGTTTGCTACAGGGTTGAAAGCAGTGGCCCATACTGTAGACTGACAAGGCCCTGCCCCTGCCTCCGGGTGACAGGAGCTGGTGGCACCAGGGTAGAGCATGCAGACAGGTAGAAATGCAACAGGCCTCATTCCTGGGCACAGGCAGCCAGGTCACCAGTCAAGACGTGGGGGCAGAAAGTTAGTCAATACTGATCACCTCAGTGGTGCTCCCGTGGTCTCACCCTCGTTAAGTTTACGATTAGACTCAGGCTTAAAGAGCGAGCCAGATCAGCAGCAGTCTGTTGCCCACAGATTTCAAGGGAGAATAACAAGCAAGGGACAGTGGCTGAAGCTGTCAACAAGGACCTTTGATCACTGGGCTGAGCTCTCTGTAGACTGCTGGGCCCTGCCTATCCTGGTGGCTCCCAGGCAGTCATGGCACAAGTCATCACCGATCCCTGGGCCCCTCCCTTGGCAAGCAAACAGCATGGCAGTAAATGAAATGTGTTAATTTAAAACCCACAAGTACAGAGTGTGACCCAGACTCCCGCTGCTCCAATCTGCCAGAAGAGTTTATGAACAGCAGGAGAGGTGACTGAGCCCTGGGAAGCGTGTGCTGTACCTGGGCTTGGCAGCACCACCTGCTAACAGTGTCTCCAGTTTGGGCCAAAGAGAAACAGTAGAGGACAGGGGGGCTCCGCCACCCTGGGCCACAGGGGTTTACAGAAACGAGGACGGGGCCACGGAGTGGACGCATCAGAAAGGCCCAGGCCCCTCGCCACCACAGAACGGGGACTGGTTGGGACGGTCCCCTAGTAAAATGCATCTAAAATTGGGGCAGGAAAGAAAGACAAGCACCAAAGTACACACTGAACTAACCTTGGAACCAGCACCAGAAACTTCTGGAAACGGCAGTGTCCCACACATCTGCCAGAGCCACCTCTGACAACATGCGCCACGCAGGGCCACAGTGCGGACAAGCCTGTGTCTGCTCTCCACATACCCACAGGCCATCAGGACCTGCAATCCTGGCTCTGCAGGTCAGAGCCACGGCAAGGCTGGTTAGAGGAGGCTCTTTTTGGTGGCCTCAACCAGTCCCCACGGGGGAAGAATGCTAGGAAGCGTGCTAAGAGCCCCCTCTGGAGACCTTCAACGGACGCCCAGCTGACCGCTGCACGGGCAGCCAAGGGCTCAGGGGCCTGGCCACACTTGGGCTCTGTAGAGTCAGAGGGAGTGCCTTGCTGGGCGTCCACCCGAGGTGGAAGGACTCACGAGGTGGCCCGGTCAGCAAAGCTGCCTCAGACAAACATCCATACCCTGGAGAGAAAGCCACTTTCCGTTTGTGGGCTTAGAGGCAGGGGCACTGTGCCGAGTGCCTCAGTACAAGCTCCATGGAGCCTGAGCGCCAGGGAGCCCAGCAGCTGAGGAGGGAGGGCAGCTGCCAGGAACCAGAGCAGCTCAAAGCTGATTCACGATCTACTCTCGAGCCAGGTTATCATTCCTGATGGCAAAGTGCAGGGCTGGGATGTGGCCCATGGCTGAGGGGGCAGTGGTGGGAGAGGCAGGCTGGGAGGGGAATGACAGGGCAGGGCCGCTGCAGGGTCCCGGTGTTTGGAATGCGGACGGACAGCTGCCCCTCCAGGGATCAGGCTGCAGAGGAGAGCAGCTGGAAAACGTGCGGCAAGGTGGCTGCAGAAGACCCGATGCCCCGCGGTGCATCTTCATGAAGCGAAAGAGAGCCCCCTGGAGGCAAGGTTCTTCCTTCACGGTCAATCATCCCCGAGCTACCACAGCTCCTCTTCCTTCCACCATCACTGCTCTGGCTCCAGGACCCAACACATGGAGACATTGCTGTAACTAGCGCCCATGCCCTCAGGGCTGCACTCTGCACCCAGAGCCGTGTCCTGCGCCTGTGACAGACTGAGCAGCACAAAACCGCTCCTGTGACATCAGAAACGCAGGCTCAGCACCAGGCCCGGCGGAGAAGCTGCGGAAGTCACGGATCCCCTGAAGCAATCATCAGTTTCCACAGCAAAGCCCTCAGTTATAGAAGTTTGTCCCGAGTCATCAATAGCTCTTTAAAGGCCTGGGCAGATGACAGCAAGGCAGACAGGAGGACGTTAAACCGGCCCTTGCTTCACCCAGGACCCAGGTGCCAGAGACGGGGCTCTCCAACCAGGGCCTTGGTTTATGTAACTCCAGAGAAGTTCGTCCTGCTCCTGGATGCAATGCCGCTGTACACGGAAGAGTCCCACAGAGCAGTGAACACCTGAGCCGCTGCGACGCACAGTGTCAGGAGAGGCAGCAAATGCCCAGGACCCAGTCCTCAACGGAGCCACCCTGGTCCCAGCTCTCCAACCAGAGGGGCAGAGTGAGCAGGGGCCGGCCGGCCGGGTTAGAGCGCCTGGAGCCCCTTGTGCACCTGGCTGTGTGCCAGGCAGCCTCCCTGTCCTGGCACATGGCCGCCACCTGTGTCAGACACAACACTTTTGTAACCACTCACTTCGGCAGCTGGGCCAGACAGGCCCCGAGTGAAAATGTCCCTTGTATACTAACATCCAACTAAGACAGACCCTGCTCTGTGGTGTGGCCTGGCTGAGCCCCCCGTGCTGCAGTGAATGACGTGGGGTGGCCTTTCCAGCTATGGTCTTTGGGACTGCCACCAGGTTACTTGGGGGGGGGGGACGGACCGTGCAAATAAGGTGCATGGAACTCAACTGTGGAGACTGGTTCGTTTTGTCACTCCACCAGGTTTAAAAGGAGCCCTTCTAGAGATAAAAAGGAACTTGGGTGGCACAGTGCCTAAGGCATGTGACTGCTAACCAGAAGGTTGGCTGTTCAAGCCCACCAGCTTTCCACAGAAGGAAGATGGGACAATCTACTTCCATAAAGATTTAGTGCTTTGGAAACCCATCAGGGTTGCTATGAGTCAGAACTGACTCAATGGCAGTAAGTTTGGTATTTCTCGAGAGAACAGCTGGCAGTGGAGTGCAGCATGCCCTTGGACCTGAGATCCCTGCACTGGACTGTCTTGGCAGAGAGACGCCTGGACCGCCAGAGACGACTGCAGAGGAACCAAGAGGCACAAGACAGCGGCGGCCTCGCCACCCAGAGCGAGAAAACTAAGTGTTTTGGGGCAGGAGGCTTGCTGGTGGAGTGGGGTGCACCTAGGTGTAGCTGTCGGCAGAGCTAAAAGCATTTTCTAACACTTGCCTGAGCAGGGCAGGGACCAAGCCAAGAGGCCAGGGCCAGAGAGACGTGCCTGAGGGCACAGCAGAGGGGAGGCTGTCCTGACTGAAGAAATGTATCCTGAGTGTGTTCCTGAACCTGGATTGTAGTCTGTTACTTCCCTAATAAGCCCCATAACTGTGCATATTGTCTGGGAGTTGTGTGTGGACACTAACAGCAATCATCGAACCCAGCAAAGAAGTGAGTGAGTGCCGGGGGAGGGACAGCTGGCATTAGAGTTGCTAATAAGGCTGGAGGGTGGTAGCCTGTCTGGCCTCATAGCAATCAGTCTTGGGCTGCTGATGGGGATTCTGTCTCCCTCTTGTGAGTCAGAGGAGGGTGCCGCCCCCACGTCTTCTGTGCAACGCCCGCCCTTTCCAGAGAACCCTACCAGCACTGCCTAAACTGGATCAAGGCGGCTCTATGCCTGCGCTGTCCAGCCACTAGCCACACGTGGCCACTTAAACTTAAGTGGTGCTGTGCCTATGGCATTTGACTGCTAACCAGAAGCCTGGCGGTTCAAACCCACCAGCCACTCCTCTGAAGGAAGACTGGGCAATCTACTTCCACAGAGATACCACCTTGGAAACCCAAGGAGGGGTGGCTGAGTCAGAATCGACTCGATGGCAGCGAGTTTGGTTTTGATTTTTGAAGTTCACATTAATTTAAATAAAATCAAATTACAAAGTCAGTTCCTTAGCCACTCCAGCCACATTTCCAGTGCTCGGTGGGCACAGTGGGCTGTGTCGCCATCCTGGACAGCACCGACACAGAGGTTTTCACGGCAGAGTCTTCTGGGCAGCTCCATCTAGTCCCTGGGGAAGCTGCGCAGGAGGCAGGCTGCCAGCAGAGGGCAGCGCTCAAAGTGGGACTGCTGCTGTTAGCGGACCCCAATGTTGCAGGTGCCCTGGTGTGCACACAGGCAAGTATCCTGGTCATCACCTGCCCACCCACCCTAACTCTCAGCAGGGCTTCCATACAGACGATCACTTTTTAGCCGGCCACCAACATGGATGGCCAGTTCCTGTGGCTCTCCCCATAAAACCAACCACTGCCAAAGACCTAATATTTCAAAATCCTCCATTAAAAACTGTGAAGCTTAAACTAAGAAAGAAAACAGAACATCCCGCTGTAACTAGGGCAATATAACGAAAATGAGAAAAGATAGTCAGGTGGCTCTTGAGAGAGGCTTTAACAGTTGGTGACAGAACGTTCCAGACCATGACCCAGGGCGAATCATAGGTCAGACGCAACGTGGGAGCAAAAGTATATCCCTAAGGGGAAGGACACAGGGAAGAGGTAACTATGGGGAGGAAGTGGGAGGGGAGCTGTTGCATTGTGGGAAATTGTAGTCAGTGTCATGAGACAAAGTGTATGTGAGCTGCTGTATGGAAAGTGAATTTGCTCTGTAAACTTTCACCCAAATCACAATAAAAATAGTAATAATAAAAACGTATATCCCTATGAAGAGAGCAGGAAGGGAGGACTGGCACCCACGCTCACGGAGCAGGCCCTCCACTTCTGAGTCCCCACGCATCCTTCGGGTCAAATAGTCCCCTGGCCACCAAGCTGCCCATCAGGATGGTCGGTCTGTATGTCTGTCTCACACACACACTTCTATGAGAATCTAACTTTGGTACAAGCATTACACCCTTCCATACCCTTCTTGTTCTTTTTAGCTGTTTTCCTACAGAAATCTGGAAAGTAGAGGGAGGAAGCAAAGAAATTAGGGGCAAAGGGAAGGCAGGAAAAGGGCTTAAGCCAAGGTTGGGGAGCTGAAACTCTCCTGCACGGCAGGAGGCTGGGCAGGATCAACTCTGAGACCCTAAGCCTGTCTGCTCTGTCCCTGTGCATGCTTCCGTCATCTGGCCAGCCACACGCTCTCCCCGCCCTCCCTGCTATGCCAATTCCAAGTCATGCTCACTTCCAGAGGGAGCTATGTGGTTGCCCCTCACAGATCCGGGCACGCTCACAGATTACACACAGCCCACACAGTTTTCCATTTCTCACTCTCCAACCTCCTGAAAGCCCTGAGGGCAGGCCAGGTGAAGTAGACATAGCTAATGCTCAGAAAAGAGTTGATGTAAAGCTCCATCCACTTAGGAGACAATAGCCTAGCAGATGAAAGATGACCTTCCCAGGAGGCTGGGCTGAGTCTGGACCAAGGCTGTGGCATCACTCAATGGACAGCGTTTCTTGATTAAAAAAAGGTCTCCCTTCCTTCACTGATTATCCCACTGAGAAAACTGCCCTGATCATCTCAACAGATGCAGAAAAATGCTGGGCAAAACCTAGCACCTTGTCATGATAACAAAACACTCAGCAAACTAAGAAAAGAAAGGAACTTCCTCAACTCAATGAGGAACATCTATAAAAAACCACACAGGTTAACACTGTACTTCACAGACCAGGAATAAGACAGCTCTCCCCACCTCTATTCAATACTGCACAGGTGGCTCTAACCAGAGTAGTTGGGCAAGAAAAACAAATAAAAGGCATCCCAATTGGAAAGGAAGGACTAAAGCCATCCTCATTTGCAGTTAACACGATCTTACATATAGGAAATTCTAAGATTCCACTAAAAAACCTGTTAGAATTCATCAGTGAGTTCAGCAAGGCTGCAGGATACAAGAGCAAAATACATAAATCTGTTTTATCTCCACCACTCACATAAATGATCTGAATATGAAATTAATGAAACAATTCCATTTATAATAGCATTAAAAACAATAAAATGCATAGGAGTAAACATAACAAAAGAAGTACAAAACTTACACTCTGAAAACTACAAAATACTATTGAAAAAAATTAAAGATGACTGAAATAAATGTGAAGACACTCCATGTTCATGGATCAAAAGACTTAATATTGGTAAGATGGCAAAACTTCCCCAAGTTATCCTATTCAGTCAACAAAATTTCTGTCAAATTTCCAGCTAACTTCTTTGCGTAAACTGACAAATTGATTCTAAAATTCATATGGAAATTTAAGGGACTCAGAAATAGCCAATGCAATCTTGAAAAAGAAAAAGGTGAAGGAGTCATACTTCCTAATTTCAAATTTACTACAAAGGTTGCAAGGGACATCAAACTCAACTGGCATAACATACTACATAAAAACATAGTTCTATATCCTACTTTGATGAGTAGTGACTGGGGTCTTAAAAACTTGCAAGCAGACATCTAGATGCCAACAATGGTCTCTCCTCATCCAGTGCAAAAGAAGAAAGGAAAAAAAAAAAAAAAAGACACATAGGAACAATTAGTCCAAGGGACTAGCAGACCACGTGATCCTCAGCCTATATGACCATAAGACTGGAAGAACTAGATGGTGCCTGGCTACCACTGTCATCCACTTGGAAAGGGATCAGTACAGAAGATCTTGGATAGAGTGGGAGACCAACGTGGAAGAAAACTCAAAATCATAAAAGAAAAAAAAAGACCACATTTACTGGTCTGATAGCATGTGGCGAGATCTCTGACACTATGGCCCCTAGTTACCCTTCAGGTCTGGAACTGAGCTCACTCCTGTGGCTTTCAGCCAAACAACAGACAGGCACATGGGGTGAACATTTACATCAGGTAGATACACTCCTTGGAGCGATCAATCAGGAGAACAGAAGGGCAGTGTTTGCACAGGGAGACAGCTTGGGGGACAGCAGTGCACAGGAAGGAAGGGCACAGGGAAGAATTAACTATGGGGAGGAAGTGGAAAGAGAGTTGTTACACTGTGGGGAATTACAGTCAATGTCATGAAATAAAATGTGTTTTAACTGCTGAATGGAAAATAAATTTGCTCTGTAAACTTTCACCCAAATCACAATAAAAATTAAAAAAAAATTACTACAAAGGTGTAATAATCAAGAGCATCTGACTGCTAACCAGAAGGCTGGCAATTCAAACCCTCCAGCCACTCCTCAGAAGGAAGGTTGGGCAATCTACTTCCGTAGTGATACCGCCTTGGAAACCCAAGGAGGGGTCACCATGAGTTGGATCTGACTCCAGGGCAGGGAGTTTGTTTTTTTGTACGGTACTAGCAAAAGGAAAGATGTATAAATCAACAGAACAGAACTGAAACTCTAGAAATAAAACTCTCACATTCACAGTCATTCAATTCTTGACAAGGGTAATGACAATTCAATGGAGAAAAGACTAGACTTTTCAATAAATGATGTTCTGGTGGCTAGTGTCTAAGGCATGTGACTACTAACCAGAAGGCTGGAGGATCAAACCCACCAGCCACTCTGTGGAAGGAAGACTGGGCTATCTACTTCTGTAAGTATTTACCACCTTGGAAACCCAAAGGTGGTCGCTGTAAGTCGGAATCGACGTGATGGCAGTGAGTTTGGTTTTTGGTTTGATGCTGGGACAACTCGACATCCACATGCAAAAGAATGACACTGGATCCCTGTCTCACACCATATATAAAACTAATATAAGGTGCATCAAAGATAAAAATGTAAGAGCTAAAACTATAAAACCCACCAGCCACTCCTCGGAAGGAAGGTTGGGCAATCCTACTTCCGTAGTGATACTGCCTCGGAAACCCAAGGAGGGGTGGCTATGAGTTGGGGCCAACTCGATGGCACATAACAACAACAACAACATTGTGATTTGGGTGAAATTTCACAAAGCAGTTCGTTTTGCTTTCAATATGTCGTTTCAATAGTTCATACACATTTTGTTTTGTGACACTACTTACATTCCCCACAATGTAACAGCTCACCTCCCACTTCTTCCCTACAAATGTAAATTTTTATGACCATGGATCAAGCAGTGGTTTCTTAGGACACCAAAAGCACGAGCTACAAAAGAAAATACAGGTGAATTTGACATCATGAAAGTTAAAAACTTGCATGCTTCAGAGGATACCATCAAGAACATGAAAACACAACCTACAGAATGGGAGAAATTATTTACAAATTATCTGATAAGGGATTTGCATTTAGACTAGATAACTCTTGCAGCTCACTTTTAATAAAAGACTAACATTCCAGTTAAAAAGAAGGCAAAGACTAAGACCATGTATATGGTTGTCAGACTATGTTTCTAACAAGTGCATTTGTATTTTCTGTAGGAATTCCCAGGTATACAGTAGCACTGACAAGGGACACGACTGTAGTCACTTCTTGGCCACAGCCAGCTGCCCAGAGGAAGTGAGTAGTTGGACCTGTGGGCTTGGG